>NC_051440.1:938023-967541 GCF_001649575.2 Kryptolebias marmoratus
ATATGCAATTTCAGCGATTTTGACTATAAAAATGCGATTTAGACCATAAAAATGTTCGAAAATTACTCATACATAAAGATCAGTGGACAAATATTAATATTCATTTTATGTTATGATTTTTTTTTTTTCTTGTCATGATGACAGGGGAGGCTGTGCCTCACCTGCCTCCCCTGACCGCACGTCCCTGGTTCAAAATGATAACATTGGTGCGAAAGAAAAAAATCATACACGTCATTTCATACACATACATATCTGTGTATGAGATGACAACCACTGAGTACAATGTGGTGGTACAGTTTGACAGATATACAACTTGACCAGCAGCCCTTTTATATTGTCTGTGAATTTTGTCCTTACTTTCTGAGTCATGGAGGCCTGGTGTACACTAGGATTTCCCCTCTCCCCCGCTGAGCACAGACACACACACACACACTCCTTTTCTCAACCCACCCTCGGTGTTCGTGCTGTAAACCACACATACTGATCTCCTCAGCACAGGCAGGTTCACTGACCCGCGAGTCAGACACCAAACATCAGAATAAAGTCTGTGAGTCATTTCAGCCATGAAGCAGTAAAAACAGCTGGTGTTTCCTCAGAAGAATTCTGATTCATTGGTAGTTTTCTCCCAGACTAGGGCTGCTTGATTCTGGAAAAAAAAAAATTGTGATTATTTTGGTCAAAATTGTGATCACAAATATTAAAATCAATTATTTGTTAAATGTTGAAATGTTGCATTTTTTGAAGCTGAGGAACAGTGAATTGCCTTGAACTTGAACATTTTTTAGATACCTTTTTAAATATAGTATTTATTCTAATGTAGGCTACTATTTATAACATAAACAAATAAAATCAACAATATAGTGCACATCCAATACATTGTAGGGCTCTATAAAATGTATTTTTTTCTCCCTCAACATTTTATTGTCTAAAAATCATTTAATATCAATTTTAACAATTTAATGACAAAATATTCAACATTTCATGAATATTAAAAAAAGTTGTTGTATTTTGTTTAAAAGAACATTCAGTGATTTAGTAAGTTGTTTAAAAATGTCCCTGTAACTCTTTATAAATGGGAAAAAAAATCCAGTATTTTTGTAAAATAAAAGTTTAGCACGTTTGATTGACATGAGAGTAAAGAAACAGCCTTTCTTTTTGTAAAATAAAAATGCTTCTCAGATGAACTTAAAATTTATTCTTGTCTATATTTACACTTTTTTGCCTTAAATGACGAATGCTACTTGTGCTTCAGTTTGTATTGTTTAATCTATTTTACAACCCTGCTACTGAAAAAGCTGGGACATTGTGGTGAAAATAAAAAAAATAAATAAAATAAAAAAAATCAATGATTTGAAAATCTCATAAACCTCTGATTTATTCACAATGGAACATAGTAAATATAATAAATCTTTACACTAAGAAATTGTACAATTTTTAGAAAAAAAAAATTAACTTTGAATTTTAATGGCAGCAGCACATCTCTAAAGTTGTTTCTCACTGTGAAGCATTTCTTCTTTTAACAACAGTCTGTAAATATCCAGGAACTGAGGAGAGCAACTGCTGGAAGTTTAGGAGGACTGTTGTCCCATTCTGGTCTGATGTAGGATTGTACCTGTTCAACAGTCCTGGGTCATCTTTGCTGGATTTTTCTGTTTCATGATGCTCCAAATGTTGCCATTTGGTGAGAGGTCTGAACTGCAGGCAGGCCAGTTTTCAGCCCCTGGACTCTACGAAGCCATGTTGTTGTAATGGCTGCAGTACATTGTTTTTTGTTGAAATATGCAAGGCCTTCCCTGAAAAAGGCATTGTCTGGATGGGAGTATATGCTGTTCTAAAACCTTTACATACTTTTCTGCATTGATGGTGCCTTTCCAAATGTGTAAGCTGACCATGTCAGAGGCACTGATGCACCCTCATACCATCAGAGAGTCAGGCTTTTGAACTGTACGCTGATGTGAGGCCTTTAGTATATGCATATGTATTGCCAGCATGGCCCTGGGTGGCACATGCCACTCTTATAATCCAACTGCCCCAGGAAGTGGCACACCAATACTGACATATAAAATTTAAATACATATGCAGCCTAAACTGGGGGCTGCAGTAGCTTGGTGGTCAGTGGTCTTGTAATCCTATGGCTGCCCAGGTTGCATCAGGAACGGCGTCCATTGTTAAACAATTGCCAAATCTTTCATGCTAGTTTGATTGGTGGGGCGACCCCTGCAAAAGGGAGCAGCTTAAGAAAAACAACAACATGCAGCCTAAAACTAGAGTTACACAGATGATTTTCAGATTTCAAGTGAATGTAGCATTCCAGCATCATTGTTCACCTCCGGTCCCCCACTTCAGCTGTAGCTGCATGAAACAGGGCAGAGAAATGTGATGACAAGCACTGTTAAAGTCTATTAATTGAACAATACCACATGAGACATAAAAAAGTGTGTAGCTGCATCAGAAATGGGGATACAATAATAAAGGAATAGGACATTAAATAAATGGCACTTACATTGAAAGTGACAAAAGACCTGAAAGGAACATTTAAGTAAGTGTAATACCTTGAAATACGAACTGAATTATGTATACACTACATTTGCACATTGAACACAGCACTTTGCTCTGGCATAAAATTCTAATAACAATATGTTAGTTCATCTCAAAGCCATAGTAACAAAGAGAAATAGTTTCTCATCAGTTAAATTTTTACTATACCACTGACTCTTATCGCTCAAAAGAAAAGACATCCATGATGTATAGGACCACTTAAACATTCAGCTTTTGCTAACTTTAAATGCAGCCAAAACCGGGAGTACAAGTTGCGATTCTGCCATCTACATGCTTGTAGAAGTCCCTGGGCACACAGAAAGAGCTGAAGCATGTGGAGGATGAGAGATGGGCTGCTCTGACGGCCTTCACCTGACCAGAAGAGGTTTCTCTTTAGACCCAAAACCTCAAACAGTTGGCCGAGCTGGGATGGAGAGGCTGCACTAACTATATAAAAATGTTTTAGGAGCAAATTTATTTTTAACAAAGGTAACAAACCTACAGAAAGCCAGCACTCACTGCTGTATGTACTAGAGTCATCTGTTTCTGATCCTGTTGAGTTGAGTGAGAAGAAGTTTTCTTTATGTGTGATTCTCTTTAATTTGAACAAATGATCTCAGCTGTGTCTGTACCTGGGCAGAAGGATCATCAGAATACTGAAGAAATCTGACCGGAGCTGTTTTACAGATTTTCTGCAGCAGGGTTGACACTTTGAGATCCTTTTTGGTTTTCTTGGTCTGCTGTGCAGTTTGTCCCGTCTTCTAAATTTAGTTTTGATAATAATTATTATTAAATACAGTATAAGGCTGAGAAACAGGAAGACAAAAACTAACTATACTTTAAACAAATAGTTCAGATCTTTTCAAATAGGCTTTTTGGGAAAAGATTTGGAACAATTATTACCTGTTGTAGATAGCTGTCTGAATGGACTCAGTTTGATGTAATCGAGTTTAAATTAAAGAGCTACCAGCTCGTCCAAAAGAGACCAAAGTCGATTGCTGCCACCTTAAATCAACTCCACTCTCAAAAATTTCATAGTGCTTTATGGCACTGTTATTCTTTAAACCTGTACAACACTGTCAGTTCTGCATTACATTATATTGTTGTTCTGGCAAAAATATAAGATTACTCTGGAAGTGTCCCCAGGCTGCACTGAATAACAACAGCTAGCTCCTGTGGCTGATGATGATTTTGTGCTTGGAAATAATTACACAATTTATGTAAATTAATGTGTAATGTGTTATTGATGGTGGTTTAAAGATGAATATAATAGTTTTTGTTTGAATCACATAGTAAATTTAGAGTTTGTGCTGTTTCCATTGTAGCCTCATTTTGATTAGCTGTTAGCTCATCAGTCCATCAGAACTAAACAATTTCTTCAATCTGACCTTGTTCAAAGTCTTTCTACAACAGGTAAGATAGTGATTAGTCCTAACTTTTCCACAGATCACTTTAAAGTGTCAGTTCTTTGCATGATAGAGTAATTAACGGACAAACACTTGTTCATTAATCAAGGGAAGAAAATCAGGGCTATACCCACATTTTAGCTCATCTTGAGCCTATGAATAATATCTCCCCTGCTCTTTGCTCCTGTCCCACATTGTGCACAGCTTCCTATAGGAGCTTGTTCCTCCCTCAAATATTGGGCAGAAATTGCCTGACATCAAAGTTTTTTTGTTTATAAATACTTCTCATCATGACAGATTACTCGTGGGATTGTGAAGATGTGCGCCACCATTTTCATCACAAGTTGGCTCCAAAAGTTAATCAGCTGTTGATGTACTTTCACTGATTACTTTCTGAGTCTCATTAAAATTACTCTTGTAGTTCATGAAATATTTCACTAACAGATAGACAGATGAGCTCTCACAGAAACAGGCATTTACATTATTGCTTGCCTTTCATGACGGCAGGTGAATAGCAATACAATTGAGAATATAAGTAATCTTTTATGTTTGTGAAACCTGCCAATAAATGACACTTAAGCCATAAATGCTGACGTTTCTATGAGGAAACAATGATTTGATGCACAAACCAAACAGGGCTCCCGATGCATAGGTTTATTAACGTGAAGGTTTTAGTCCTTGCCCTTTTCAGATTAACAAACTATAAGTATAAATTGATTGTCTTTAAATATAAAAGAATCAAATTGAATTTGGACTAAAGCTCAGACAGCAGTGTTGTAAAGACTCTGAAACTGGCCTTTAAGGACAACGTTTTCATGCAGTCATTCACTAAATGCCAACAGAAAGGATCACATTTCATTTGTGCTGCCGCAGAAACTTGGGCTGTGCTTGTTCCAATTTTGCATGGATGAAGTTGTTGTTGGACTCTGAACAGAAAAACATTCCAGTTGTGTTTTTGGACACTGCTTTTGTGCTTTCACATATGTTGTTTTTCTTTAGCTATAAGAAGCGTCCGCTTCCACACTCTGAAAAATCTGGTTGTATGGTTTTGGTGCCGCTGCACATTTCTGAGGCTGAGTCGTTCCTGAAGCAGCTCCAAAGGGTGGAGTGTGTTTGTTTGGTTTGTTTACTTGCTGCTGTCTCAGAATCAGAGCTCCTGCTTTCACACCTCAGTTAGCAGATAAACAAGTGGTAACTTCCTGGATGTTTGAATCACTCAGCTTCAGATTTCTTAAAGGCTTTATGCAAGGATTAAAGTATCACATCGGCAGTCTGCAGGTTTATGGTGGTGAAATCATTTTAAATCAGCATCTAATAAATATTTCTACCTTTCATGTAGCTCCATTGTGCAGCTGTTTGTGGAGGTAGGTTGTGCTTCAGTGTGCAGATGAAAGCTTCCTGAGTGCACACGAGGCTGTTTGGAGCTGAGGAACATGGCTGTCACACTGATCAGAGAGCGTGTGCCGACAGGTTTGAGGCCAGGTGTGTAATCGCAGGTTAGCAAAGCTCTTAAACACATGCTGCTCTGCAGATCCTCGCCTACAAACTGAACATAATCATTTCCAAAGGTGTCGATACCCCACATTTCCAAATCTTCTTTTGGTAAACAGAAACTTGGAGGATTACTGGGTAGCTGAATGGTAAACAACAAAGAAAACGCCGGTTAGAGTTTGAAAAATAAAGAAGCTGGTTTGAACTCAACACACAAAGTGTTCATGCTATAGACCCTATCAGTCAAATGTGTGCAGCAGAAAATCAGTTTGGTTTCATTCAGCCTCCAGTTCTCCTCGTCTGCTCTTAAACAGAGGCCAGGGTTGTTCTGTCAACAGGTTGAGCAACATTGGGCCACTCCTCCATGTGTGTTTGCTGCGCTCCAAGCTACAGAATCTCTGCTGGTGTGTCTGCTCTGACTTATTGCCTCAGGCAGCCATTCTGCAGCTGCAATAAGGGCTCGCCAAAACAAATGTGCATTTACAACTTAAGTAGTTTTGATGTAGTAAACTTATCTTTGTGAGAAAAGGTTCATGGATGCCTGTTTGTCCAATCTTCTTCAATTGATTTAGGCTTCTTTAAACCTGATATTACTTAATAATATATAATGTATAACTCTTTTATAAATACATTTTTTGTTGAAATGTGGGTTTATAACCCCAGAAGTTTACAACAAAAGTGAAATGAACAGTACAGCTCTCCACTGAAACAAAGGCACAAAGTTTCAGATATTTTTACTTCCTGGTCATTATTAAGTTCTGAAATTGAGGTAGACTGGTCATATCTTTTGTATTATCTATTTTAACATGACTGAATATTGAAACATCACTGTCCATTACTATCATGCTTCTTGATCAGTGTGCTCTGACCTTTGGTGGCATGGGATCATACTACTTTAACAAAATTCACAAAACACTGCACACTGTTGCCACATAGACAACAGTGGGATTTAGTTGAAGCAAGTGGTATAAGCCAGCCCTGTATGGAGCTCTACAGCTCAGACATACGTCACAGTAGAAACATCATTCAAAGTTTAAACAGGTCACAGAAAGTTCGACTTTACATGACTGAACTAGCATTTTGTTGTCTAACAGTTGTAACACAGTCCCAGTTTATGTTTGATAATTTTTGGAGATTTTATCACAGAATCTTCAACTTAAGAGTAAGGTATCACATACTCATACAAACTCTTTTTTTTCCACATTCTTTACACTTCTGCTATAGTTTTTACATCAAAATAGGGATTTTGTCAGCGATTATTACAGGTGATTATTACAAAGTAAGTTGTAATTATATTTTGACTTTAGGCAAGGCAACTTTAATTATGTAGCACATTTCTGCACAAGGTAATTTGGTGTGTTTCACATTAAACCAAAGAAAAAATAAAACAATAGAAAAATACTAATACAAAACCAAATTTTAAAATGGCAATAGATGAAAGATAGCGTTTATAACTTGCATTTAAAACACTCACATTTAGAGAAGAAAAAAGATGGGTAGCTGCACTGGTGACAAAGAAAGATTTCAGTAGAAATTTTGTATTTGTAAGAAAAATTGTTGGTACACTTACACAATTAAAAAAGAAACACACACAACTAATGTGACTAATGCCAAAAAGCTCCAGTTTTCTCATTAGTCCCAGAAACGTTGGGCTTGTCTGCATCATTTTGCTGAATTCTTGTTTGGCATTCTTTCTGTTTTTCTCAGTAGTGTAGACTAAGGCTGTTGTAAACGAATATTTTAGTAATCGAGTAATCTATCGATTATTCTTACGATTAATCGAGTAATCGGATAAAAATAAATAAATAAATAAACTATTGGCAAATCTGCAATAACACCAGTTGGTCCAGATCAGTCCAATATCTCCTTTTTGAGCATCCCTAATAATTAAATGTTTGTAGTTTAGAAAGTTTACTTGTAACAGTAGTTTGCTTTAACCTGAAGAAAAGTTATACTAAGATATTAAATTAGATTCAAATAATAAAGTGGCAGGCTCACAAATATGCTTATAAAAATGTCTATACTCCAGCTTTTAGTTTATGTATTTATCTTCAGTGAGTAATACACATACACGTAAAAGAACTAAGTAAACAACTCATTTAACTCTTTAACATTTTATTGATAATAACAATGCAATAACATTAAACCTCCAGTATTTCCAAGTTTCAAATCAATAGTACAGCAAATCTCGTGCTTTTTTGTTCTAAAGTTCAAACAGAAAAGATAAATAAAGAAAATACTTGATTTAAAAATAAAACAAGTTTAGACAAAATAGTAAATACTGCATTTTATACAATATATTTTAAGTCTAAGGTGCAACAAATTCCTTGCTTTTTTCAGTGCTAACACAAAAGACTAAAAAAATATTCATTAGCTTTAAATAGAAAAGTTAAGGCAAACCAGAGAATACTGCCTTTTATACATTCAAATTATAAGTTTCAAATCTGAGGTAGAACAGATTTCCTGCTTTCTTAACTGCAAAAACAGAGGAGAAATAAAAAAAGAATTAATAGAAAAGATTACATAAAATAGTAAACACTGGCTTTACAAAAACAACTTGAACCTCAACAAAATCAACTTGGATGTTCTCAAAGATGGAATAAAAAAATATCTTAAATCCAACATATACTAAATGTTATTCTTCAATATGCATTNTATTTTTAACCATCACAGAAAAATCTAAATGCAGTGAAATGTTTTTTATGTATTGGAAAACAGAATGTAATCTATATGTTAGGAAAAAAATAAACTCTTACTCAAAATGTAAAGGTTTGAGTTTGTACAGAGTTCTGCAGCCTTAACTAGTCATGGTAAAATGCAAAAATGTTGCTATTTTTATTAAAACTATGCTATTATTTATTCTTGATTGCTTAGGTATAAACAAATATAGAATTACTACAAAATATTAATCAAAAATTTCTAATTCATACATAACAGTAGCGAGAAGAAAAAAGATTGTAACTTTTCAGGATGGAAAGACACCAATAAATAAATGCTTTTCAGCTTATGCCTGTAATCTGTTGCTGTGTATTTTTATTAACAAACTTACATTAAGTCCTGCATAATTTCTCTCAGTTCCACCCTCACATACAATTTACACTACACCCGGTTAAGTTACTGCTATGTTTAAGCGGTAGATGTAACGTTAGCAAAATAATGTGCCTCAATTTACATCTATAACATGGCAGATTATCACACAACGTAGTTAGCAAAGAGAACATAAACGTTACCTGTTGGCAACCGTGTACGAGTTGGATGCATGTAGCGGGTGTTTTCTCTTCAGATGCTGCAACATTGATGTTGTGCTGTTGTGGTACGCCAATTCTGCTTTGCAGTGGATGCATTGCGCTGTGTTGTCCTTTCTGTTTAGCCTAAAATGTTCCCAAATTTTTGACATTTTTTGTCGCTTTCGGGGTTCTCCTTCTGAGCATTCTCCGGTTCCCTCCATAGCTACAAACTTAGCACATGTGCTCCAGGCGCTAACGGAAGTGGTAGCGTTGTGCAACACAAAAACCCTCCGGCTAGACCAGTGTGCTGCGTATTTAACAGCATTGCTTATTACAATACAATAAATTTAGCGAAGCTTCGAGGCAGATAAATTTCCTCGAGGATTTTTTGTAATCGAGTTACTCGGGTTACTCGATGAATCGTTTCAGCCCTAGTGTAGACTCCTGGGCCTTCTTTTCATTCTGTTTCATTTCTGGGACTGATGAGACAAAACAGGAGCTTTTTGGCTCCAGTCACAGCGGTTGGTTTGTTAATTATTATTATTAATAATATTATTGTGGAAGGGTACCAACCAAACCTTTTTACAAATACAAAATTTCTGCTGAAATCCTGAAAGGCACCAATGCAACTACTGCCTGAAATTCCAACATCCATTTCCAGCATTTTTTTTCTAGTATTATTATGATCTTGTTCAAAACTACATTATTAGGCCCGAGCAGCGACAGCACTGCAAAGGCCTATAGTATCTGCTCTGTTTCTTATTATTTTTCTTGTCCGCATAGAAACGCTAATTTGGAGGTTTAAACATATTCAAAAAGTCACCAAACTTTAACCAAAATTGTCCCCCGCCGTTGCCTTACGTTTGGCTCTAAATTCCACATTTTTTTGCTGAACAGTACGAAACTCTCTACGATCGATCCTAGTCCAGCCCCCAACAGAAATGCAGTGCCATATTTGGTGGGCATGGCCTAATTCCTCCACAGCGCCCCCTAGAATTCTTTAAAAAATCAGCCCCAAGCCATGCTTTCACTGACAATCATCAAACTAGGTACAAATGTTAAGCATATCGGGACTTACCAAAAAGTCTCTTGGAGCCATGGTCCAAACCTCACAGGAAGTCGGCCATCTTGGATCAAATTTCGGATTTTTACCCGATTTTGGCCGATAACAGCCTCTGCATTTCAACGAACTCCTCCTACAGCTTTCCACATACAGGCTTCAGAATCACTGAGCTCAGTCTTGAGACATTGAAGATCAAAAGTTATCAAAAGCTTTTTGATACATAAAAGCATGTGGGCGTGGCCAAGCCTCAAACTCTGACCATTCGCCATGAAACATCAATGTGGAATAACTTCTTAATACAAGGTCTCAGCTAATTGAAACTTTCTGTGGGTCATACCAGACCAGCACTGATCACATTCACATGGTCAATTTGTGACATCAAGATCATTAGCTAACAGGAGCTAAAATTAAGACCATATTTGTGCATGATCTAACTCTTAAACCATTTGTCGTAGGAAGTTCAAACTTCACTGCCAGAACCCTCATGGGTCAAGGACCAGGACTTTGGAGTTCAAGGTCACAAGGTCAAAGGTCAAGGTCACAGGAGCCGGAATGCTTTAAGTCGTCATCTGTGTACATTAGGAAGTTCAAACTTCACACCCGGAGTCCCCATGGGTCAAAGATAATCCCTAACAATTTCAAGGTCAAAGGTCAAGGCCACATGCAAACAGAGGCTTTTACTATAAAACCGTGTAACTTAAAAAGTTCAGACTTCACAACCAGAGTCCCCATGGGTCATCAGGATTAGCCCTTTGGAGTACAACGTCACAAGATCAAAGTTCAAGGTCGCAACAGCACACGTGCTCTAACTCTGGAACCATTCAACGTAGGACGGTGAAACTTCACAACATGCCACAGGAGTCGTATTGATCCGGACTGAAGGCGATTTCGGACGTTTGCCCGTGTACTTCCGGCGCGGGAAGTACACGGGAAATGCGCAGGAAGTGCGTGAGAGCATAGAGGGTGGTCGCCAGAGGTCCCACGGTTGCCATAGGCCGAAGCGGCGCTGAGCTGCGAGGGCCGCCCAACGCTGCTTGCAGCTTTAATTATTATTATTATTATTATTATTATTATTATTATTATTATTATTATTATTATGTAGTTGTGTGAATTTGAAATTGTCCATATAATGTTTGTATTACCAGAGAGCTGAATTTCTTGAGTGTTTTAATATACTTAAAGTGGTCAGTAAAGCTGATTTATTTCATAGTTCTTCTTGTTACGCTGTGTTCAGATGTTCAAAGAACAGCCAGCCCAGCTACAGCTAGATGCTCCACTGGGTGAAGGAACAAATCAGCTGAGCACTCCCAAATATTTCTCAAGAAGTGACATGCTAAGACAGGAGAGCATGGAGAGGGGAGGGAAGAATGGGTGAAAGCAGAAAGAATTACAAATAAGATATGTCTCCTGTCAGCGAGTGCCAGCTTGTGAAAAGTAAGGTTAGCAGGTTTCTGTCAGGAGAGGAGAAGTATGAGCTGATGTGAATCTTACGTTTGTCAGCAGTCTTTGCTGATGTGTTTTACTAACTGCATTCGTAACCTGAACTTCAGGATCACATCCCATCTCCTGCTGATGTTAGCTAACGAAGCTTGGTAACACATTGAGAACTTTAACCAAGATTATGGAGCTTATTTAGTTATCAACTGTAGAAGGACAAACACTGGATTTCTTGGCTCATTCTTCTATGTGAGGACCATCTTATAAAGCTGACATATTTGGATGGAACTGGATAGATTTGTGGCAAAGAAGCAATGCTCTTCTGGTGCTGAGATTGCTTAAATAAAAAACCTAGCATTCCTTAAAGAAATGCATATCGCCCGCCTCTTTTCATGCCAGAATTTTAGACTAAGATCATCTTTTTATGAGGAAGGAGGAAGTTAGGACCATAGTGATCAAACCCTGTAAATGACATCATCTCATGGAATATCGCAAGATATGTCAGAGTATATGTTGAAAATGAATCCCAACTACTACCATACAAAACCTTAACTCAATATCTGCAAATTTGAGTAAGTTATAGCCTGTTTTGTGTTTTCTGCAGTCAATTAGCTGTGATGGCCATGTTGAATTGGGCTTACTCCAAGAGGTAATCAGTTGTAGACGTACATCCAGTGATTACATTGTTAGAGTTTCATTGAAATCTATCCTGTGGTGCATGAGATATTTTGCTAAAACACACACACACAAAGATATGGGCAAAAATATAGTTGCCCTTTCGCCTTTGGCAGCGGGCAAAAATAAAAAAAATAAAATCTGAATGTCCCATTAAAAGTGTGGACCATTTGATTTCTAAGTGGGATTTGTTTTTAAAATATTCAGAATCAAAACTTTTATTTGCAATCAAGTGAACAGTGAGCCACAAAGCTGTTTTTTCACACCCAGTTTTGAAAACTCTGTGGTGGTGTGCACGACTTACAAAACTGTATTCTAGGCTGTGCACATTATTTCACTGACCACCTCCCTGGACTCATTTTGAACCCACCTTGGCAGCTGTCCCCACAGTCATGACCTAATCTGCCCAAGTACGCTTTAGAAATGAAGATAGGCTGATTTGCACCAGTTTTTGATGATGCCAGTCAATAATCATTGAAGCACCTTATTACTAATCTGTTCATTTTTATTTGTCTTGTAACTCATTGTGCACCTTTAAAATAAAACATTTAAATTATTCAACAAAATGTTTGACTTGTTTGAGATTATCAAGCTATGACTTTTGGTAGCAGTGGGTTGCACAATGCAGACTAAATTTGCACAAAAAAATGGAGATTATTGGCATTTTGATGAACCGAGTGAAAATACTCAGCCCCTTTTGAGCTTTACAGTTCCGACAGATTTCACAGTAAAAAAAAAACAAAGTTTAAACGGGTCAGAAAAAGTCGGACTTTACATTTCTGAACTGGCATTTTGATGTCTTTTATAGTTTTTACACAATCACAGTTTAAGTTTTATAATTTATACAGATTTTTCCAGTGTTCAACTCACAGTTGATGTAACACAGTAACTTTAGAGTTCTTTACATTTACTCCCACAACTCTAGTATTTGAACAAATTATATAAACAGGCATTTTTGTCTTCTTTCATTCAGTGTGTCTCTCACTGCTATAGGTTTTCTCTCAGACACCCCACCCCTAAGAATTTGTATTTTAGTTTAAAACATTGTCTTCAAAACTGGAAGTGAAGAGTTTTTTTAACTTCATGTCTCCTACAAAAATACTAATGTGTTGGGTGAAATTTGGGCAGTAGCGCCATATGCACCCAGGATTTGTTCAGAAATATTCTAATTTAATTATTTTTATTCATTCTCAGCATGTCTTGGACTTTCAGAGCAGTAGTCTTGGATGTTTTCTGTCAGAGGAGAGCTCCCCGCAGGTGTTAAAATACAGCTGTAGACCTCTAGAATTACAGAAAACCAAAGCTAGAAAAGATTTTAGATGCCCACAACAACTCTGAGACTATTTTGAGAGAAAAATTGTTCCACAAATATCTTCGACATCTTTAAAATCCAAGTGTTAAAACTTTTATCCTCTAAGATTTATGTGAGGAAATTGAGAATCTCATTTTGACATTTTGAATTTTGTATCTTCTGCCTCCAACATCATCTGTTGTGAGGGTAATAAAAGCAGCATCACATTTTTATAGATTTTGTGTTCATAACTTATAAAAGTTCTGACATCCAAAATACTTTTAAATGATTTTATTAATCAACAGTTTCAACAACAGGGCCAACTGTACTGTCAACATGGCGCAGATGTTGGATTTACGAGAGAAATTACATTTTTTCTTAAAAACTAATCCCTGAACACCAGACTGATAAATTGCCTAAAATGCAGGTGGGCGTGTAATTCCTGTCTGTCTGTCACTTTTAGCCAACACCAAAACTTTTATATTTCAATCAATTTCACAAACATTGCACTAAATATTGATGTGGTAGTATCTGAGAGTCACCCTCAAAACATAATTTAACCTATAAGAAATTACACAACATTTTTGTTTAAAATTTGTAGCTTGTAAGACAGGAGCTGATATTCATTTCTCCAAGGAATGTTACTTTAAAGTAAGAGTCCAGTATGAGTCAAACAAAGTTAGAAAAATACTATATTTACAGAACACATGTTTCTTTGTTTCAGGGTTGTGTTTGTATTGCAGCAACAACAAACAGCTATCAGTTTGTTGGAACTAATTAATTTATTCATTAACCTTTGGCTTTATTGAAGTGCTACAAATGTGAAAGCAATTTACATGGCTTTTTCTCTGATTGATAGTGCTTTAGGTTTATGATGCAGTGTGTGTGGGGTCGGGGGATGGGGGGTGACATGCACTGAGTGAGTACAGCCTGTACCAGTCTGTGATAACAGGTTGGGAAAAGAGAAGGCCAAGGTCAGACATGAATCACAAATATTGGTTTAATTTCAGAGTTCCATAGAGGCTGAAGGTGTGCCTGTTTGCATACTGGCTTTCCACACCAAAAGCTTGCGTGTGTGTATATACCAGTTTTTTTTTTTGTTTCGAGGACTGCCTTTGGTATTTTCTTTTGCAACTGTGGCAAAGATGACGTGCACATGTTCATTGTGATGTTATGTGAACTTTCTTCAGTGTACTGAATGTTGGAAAAATAACAGCTTAAATTTATACCCTTCTTATTGATTTATTGACTTACAAGTCATTTCCTATTGGTTTGCTTGTCCAAACTGGATGTCTTGATCAAATATTAACAGCAATTCAATATCCTTGACCTCTGGCCTTACATTGGCTGCAAGGTAAATTACATAAAATGATACACAGAACTAAAATTTAGTGTAATGTGGCTGAGTGATGCACCTTGTATGTACATGCTAACTGTGGCTGGACTTGATTAGTTTTTTTCTCTTCTGTAAGGAGAACATAACTGGTTGGTTCAGAGAGCAGAGTTGCATTCTGGGAAAAACTCTCCAGTTGCACTTTTGAAAGGTTGTCATGCTTCAAATGCACTCATTCATTTGTATTGTTCACAGCTACTTTCAATGTCAGAAAACTAAAGAAAATGAATGAATTGTAGTCAAACATCACCCCCCAAAAAATCTGGAAAAATAAACCATTGTCTATTTAAATCCATGTTGCTCTAAGTGGAAAGAAAAGGCAAATATATCTCATTATTTACAACAAGTGCTCAGGTTTATGGCCATACCACCCTCAACACACCTGATCTTGTCTGACCTCAGAAACTATTTACAACCAATGCTCAAAGTGGGCCGGTGCTCAGTACCAACACTTCCAAATTTTCGTCCTTAGTGTACGATCACGTTGTAAAGCATACCTTTACTTCTCATAAACCTGCTGGTACACCAACTGTAAGGTACAGCTGAGTCATATAAACTACATTATCCACAGGACATCAGTTAAAAACAGGAAGTCATGACTCACTCTACACTGCTTTTGATTGGGTCAAATGTAGGGCAGCAGATGTCATGAGGAACAATGATTGGGTAAAAATTAAGCACAAAGAGCCAATCAGAGGCACAGCTGCCAAGAATCTGAGGAGCGTAATACATACAGTATGTACACAGAGAGGAGTATTGTTACTGTAAGGAAACAGTCCATCTGCTTAAGTCTTGATCCAACATGTGATTGTTTAACATAAGAAAGGAGCAACACCTCTGAGTATTTAGCCTCTGAGCAGGGCTCCCATCTTCTTTTGTTAAACAATCCCTCTGCTTTGAATGGCAGGGAATAAAGCTACTGATGTTTTTGCAAAAAAAATAGCATCCAATAAACTACAGCATTCCTTTGAAGCTTTTACATGCCTAAATATTATGGCCTTTTGCTCTTTTGGCTGTCAGTCATGAGTGTTAGAAACGGTAAACTAATAAAATCATTATCATGTTGTCGGGAGTCACGGGATAGCCAACAGTTAGCAGCTCGGTGACAGACAGACTCAGGAGACAATAATAAAGCTAAGTGACTTTATTTACAGTGATCGTGGGGAAGCAGGAAACAGGATCTGAAAGGTAAGGCGACGGGTAAGTATCGATATAAACTATAATGGGGATTGAATAGCTTTTGGTTGTTGTGGTCTTACAGGTGAGCGAGGTAACTCGGTATGGAGGTGAGTGGTCCAAGCAGTGGTCTCCCTTGGAGGTGTCCAGGTCGGTAAGTTCCAAGCAGAAAGATAAGTGTTTCCGGAAGGCAGGTTTTCACAGGAGGCAGACAGGCTTAGGAGTTATGCTTAGCATACCATTGGAACAATTTATATCCACGACGAAAACCTTTCTAAAACCACAAAAATCACTTCCTTCATCAGAATATCCTACCTGTTAAATATAAGCGGGTAGCACAAATAGATCTATGCATTAAAAGCAGCAAGTGTCTGAAAAACATTACAACTTGAATACAAAAACTTACAAAAGCACAAAAAAAATACTTCAAAAACACTCCACAGAAATAAATTTCACTTGTCTGAATTTTTTATGTACAGATATGCATCTTTTAATGGTTTAAAATAAAAAAAAAATAAAATAAGAAAAATCTATTTATTTCTATTCAGTGTCCAGAAAGAAGTGTTGTTCAGCTTGTAGGGCACCACAACTGCTTCCACCCACCTCGATCATCATCATCATCATATGAAATAACTTTTTGTCACAACAAAAAAATAGTGGCTGGTAAAATATTTGAGTGGCTGGTAAATTTCCACCCCTGGTTACAACCCAGTGAGGTCTCAAAAGGAGAGAACCCCATGGCAGAGGAGGTATGACTATTGTGTGCATACTCGACCCATGGTAAATGTTTGCACCAGGAGGAACTATTGTTATTTATGACACAACGCAGGGCAGACTCCAACTCCTGGTTGCGTCTTTCTGTCTGACCATTTGACTGTGGGTGATAACCACAGGTGTGACTGACACTGGTTCCTAGGGCATTGCAAAAAGCTTTCCATACTTATGAGATGAATTGTGGGCCCCGGTCGGATACAATATCTTAAGGAATGCCATGGACTCGGAACACGCGAGTGACTAGGAGTTGAGCTGTCTTGAGAGCAGTGGGTAGTTTAATATGGGGGATTAAATGGACTGCCTTAGAAAACCTATCCACAATGTTTAGAATGACTGTGTTACCTTCAGATGTAGGTAAGCCAGTAATGATATCCAAGCCTTTGTGGGACCAAGGACGTGTTAGACTGGGGAGTGGTTGAAGAGGTCCGGCCGGGGGTTGGTGGCTGCTCTTGTTTCTGGCGCAGGTGGGGGACAAATTCCTTGATGTCTGAATTCATAGTGGGCCACCAGAAATGTCTCTTGGTAAATGACAACATTCGGGAGATTTCAGGGTGACAGGTGAAACGGTGATAATAAATCCAATCCAACACTTTGCTAATTCACTTGTTTAGAGCCACTCACCTGTTTAGAGCTGCCTTTGATTAGTAGTCCGCAAACAAATTCAATTGCTCTGAACAAAATATCTTATTACGTATTGACCATCTCCTTATGATTATCAAGTGTATCTGCTCAATCATTTTTTTTTTTTTTGATGATTGTAATGTAATTCTACTGATGTTTTTATTATGTAAAGCACTTTGAATGCCTTGCTGCAGAAATGTGCTATACAAATAAATTTTTACTTTACTTACTTACTAATTACAGATCTTGAAATGAATCTTTTACCTGGGGGGCCGGTGCCAGGATCTGGCTCGGAACGAAGAGCCTCAGAGATGGTGTTCTCGATCTCCCACGTAAGGGCTTCCAGGAAACAGGTGAGAGGTAGAACCTTGGAATCAGTGTTCGAGGTCTCGGAGGAGGAGTACTGCCTGGAAAGAGCATCAGGTTTGACATTCTTGGATCCGGGTCTGTAAGTGATAGTGAAATTAAAACTAGCAAAAAACAATGACCACCTTGCATGTCTGGGGTTGAGTCTTTTGGCATTTTGTAGGTATGTGAGATTTTTCAGATTAGTCCAGATTATAAAGGGGTTTTCGGAACCCTCTAGCCAATGTCTCCATTCTTCGAGCGCTAATTTAATGGCTAATAGTTCCCGGTTTCCCACGTCGTCATTTTGTTCTGAAGGATAAAGTCGTTGAGAGAAGAAGGCACAGGGATGGATCTTGTTGTCAGTGCCAGAATGTTGGGACAAGACAGCTCCCACTCCTGAGTCCAACGCATCAACCTCCACGATGAATTGTTTCCTTGTATCCGGGTGACAGAGAATAGGTGCCGAAGAGAAAAGAGCCTTTAACTCACCGAATGCCTTGTCTGCCTCCGGGGTCCAGAAGAAGGTACGGAGAGTGGAGGTAAGTTGTGTGAGTGGAGAGGCCACTTGACTGTAGTTTTTGATGAAACGTCTGTAGAAATTTGCAAAACCGGAGTAGGCCATTCAGTGACTGCTCGCACTTTTTCCGGATCCATGCGGTATCGTCCTTTTTCAAAAATGAAGCCCAAAAAGGTGGCTGAAGAGATATGAAAGTCACATTTTTTGGCCTTTACAAACAACTGATTCTCATAGTCTCTGCAAGACGGCACAGACATGAGCCTTGTGTTGTTCCAGGTCGTGTGAGAAAATCAAAATGTCGTCTAAGTAAACAAAAACCAACTCATGCAAAAAGTCCCTTAGAACATCATTAATTAACGCCTGGAAAACGGCCGGGGCATTAGTGAGTCCAAATGACATAACTAGATACTCAAAGTGCCCCAAAGGTGTCTTAAAAGCCGTTTTCCACTCATCTCCCTCTTTAATACGCACTAGGTGGTACACATTACATAACTCTAGTTTCGAGAAGATCGTGGTGGAGTGTAGTCGTTCATGGACTGATTCAATTAACGGAAGAGGGTATTTGTTTATTAACGGTGATTTGATTAAGCCCTCTAAAATCAATGCATGATCTAAGAGATTTGTCTCTCTTTTTGACAAAGAAGAATCCAGCTCCCAGAAGGGAAGTGGATGGCTGAATGATGCCCGAGGCCAGAGAATCTTCAATATAATTTCTCATGGCCTCACGTTCGGGACCCAAAAGGCAAAAAAGACAACTAGAGGGAAGTGGTGCACCAGGAAGTAAATCAATGGAACAATCGTAAGGTCTGTGAGGAGGGAGCGAAAGGGCCTTTTATTTGCTAAAAACCAAAGCTAGGTCGTGGTAAGTTTGAGGTACATTTGAGAGATCAACCTCCTCAACAGACCCCACTACTTTACTTCCTGAGGGAGCACTAGCCGATCTTAAACAGTGTTGAAGACAAAAATTACTCCAAGACTCAACACGTCTTTAAGGCCAATTGAACACGGGGTTACGAGTTTGTAATTAATTGGAAACCTAAAATCAACTGAGGAGAGGAGGAACGAAAAACGTAAAACTCACCCGTTTTGTGGTGATTTCCAGAAACTAGGACACAGATGTTGGAGACCTTGCAGTTGATTTGTGACTGAGTTTGACTGATGAGGCCAGCCACAGTGCGAGTCGAGTCCAGGGGGGCTCGTAGAAAGACCCAGTTGTTCCACCAAATCCATGGAGATTAAGTTGAGCTCAGCCCCTGAATCCACCAGGATAGGTAGTGATGTGTGATCGGTGATAATGGTAGCTGGTAATGAGAGTAACGAGGCAGGGGAAAAGTTACAAGGACCCGACATATTCCCCTGATTTATTGCCGGGCTGGTCCGTTTCCCCGTAACGGACATTTTGCTACAAAATGACCTTTAACTCCTCAATAGATGCACTCTTTTGCCAAAAAACGTCTTTGTCGTTCCTCGGGCGTTAGGTGAGTGCGACCATTCTGCATCAGTTCCGGTTCCGGTTCAACCGTCGGTAATGGGGTGATGCGGGGAAACGTCATCCTTGAGGCGGAGACTTAGAGACCGAGAATTGTGGGGAATGTAGTCTCTCTCCCTTCGCTGTTATTTTAGCTGATTGTCTATTCTTAGCTCAAAGGAGATTAACTCATCCAAACTTGCAGGTTCGTCTCGAGACGCAAGCTGGTCTTTTAATTGCTCGGAAAGGCAGTTCGTAAATATAGCTTTTAGGGCGAGTTCATCCCATCCTGCTTCCTCAGCGGTGATGCGGAACTCTACTGAATGATCAGCAACAGATTTACGGCCTTGGCGAAGAGATAGCAGACGTTTGGCAGCTTCCTCCCATTGAAGGGGTGGTCGAAAACTCGTTGAAATTCCTTTACAAAAATCTGAGAGTTTAATGTTTCCAGGGGATGCGTTGAAAATAAAGCTTGGGCCCAGCAGAGAGCCTTCCCAATTAATGCGGACACCAAAAAAATAATTTTTGCTGCATGAGAGGAAAACAGGGAAGGAGAACGAGAGAAGGCTAAGTTGCATTGTAACAGGAACCCTCCACAATGATCGGTATCCCCCTCAAACAATTCGGAAGGCCGAAGATCTGGTTCCCTGACCGGAAGTGAGGTAGTGGAATGAGAGGCGGTGGCGACTGGTGGATTTACTACATTAGTAGGTAACAAAGTTCCCAATCGGTTGTCAAACTATTTGAAACTATTTGATGAGAAACCTGGTTTAATGTGGAGCATGTATTTTGCTGGACTTGAAACAACTGCTGAAGGAGTGACTCCCATTGATCTAACCTGGTTTCATGGTTAATTAGCGTATTAGCAGTCTGTCCGCCACGGGGACTGCTCATTGGTTTGTCGTTTGGCTGGAGCATTCTGTCTGGATTCACGGGATAGCCAACAGTGAGCAGCTCGGTGACAGACAGACTCAGGAGACAATAATAAAGCTAAGTGACTTTATTTACAGTGATCGTGTGGAAGCAGGAAACAGGATCTGAAAGATAAGGCGACGGGTAAGTATCGATATAAACTATAATGGGGATTGAATAGCTTTTGGTTGTTGTGGTCTTACAGGTGAGCGAGGTAACTCGGTATGGAGGTGAGTGGTCCAAGCAGTGGTCTCCCTTGAAGGTGTCCAGGTCGGTAAGTTCCAAGCAGAAAGGTAAGTGTTTCCGGAAGGCAGGTTTTCACAGGAGGCAGACAGGCAGCGGTGCAGGCAGGCTCAGGTGAGTGGCTTTCAGGCTTTTTCTTCAGGTGGTTGCCAGTAACACGGATCAGACAGGACCCTAGGTAACAGGTAACTCTAGGAATGCATGAGAGATAGAAAAACATTGGTTTACTCAAGGATTTCAGGTTTCTTAGTTGGCAGAGAAGCTTTATCCAGGGCAAGCGATGCTCTAGCGCTGATCTGATCCACACGGCAGCCCTAAATACACAGCCACTCTGATGAGTCTGATCTTCTGCAGCTGCAGGTGATTGAGTAACCAGCCAACGGGAGAACAGGAACCAGCAGATTCACAGAACACTACACATGTAGCATGAACTAATATCCTTTAAGGTGGGTTAACCAGTAGCTATTGGTAAATCTTTAACTTTAGTATAAATAAGTATTGATGCAGTTTTAGGTGATTTAAAAACTGACTTCTACATACAGATTTTTTTTCCTTTCCCTTTTTGCTGTAGGAAAGGTTTATATACATAGCATCCCAGCACTTTTTTCCTCCCACTTTGAGCACTGTTTACAACCTATAGATGTCGGCCTTTTTGCCCAGGTCAAGCCAAAATTTGATCAGAACTAAAATGTGTGTAACTGAAGAGACAGTCAGAAAACAGGCTTGCAGTGGGTTTTGGACGTTTTGTTGGACTAAATTCAAAATAGTCAAGTGCAAACAGATATTCTTTGCAAATGTTTTGGGTTTTCATTGTCACTGAGATCAGTTTTTTGCAAGTGTGTTAACCATTTTGATGTTTTTTTTTTTTTCAGTTTCATTTTAAAGAAAAACACCAAAAAAATGAATTTAGATGAAGTTGCTTTAAATTTGTATGTAGTAGTTTCCAATGTCACATTCTTATTGTATTATGCATGTTATCAACTGAAATATGGGTGAAGAAACACACAAAAAAATGAAAAGAAAACTAAAAGGAAGCATTAGGAACAGTCAGATCTTTCTGAGAGTAATGGGACTGTATGGGGGAATCAGAAGCTCCTCTAAGGACAAAATGACACCAATTATGGTCACATTCACTTCATAAAAAGAATGTTGAAGGGACTGGTCTTACTCCCATCAGTCCCAGCAGGTGGTAAGTCACAGATGGTCCCCTCATGTTTGAAAAAACTCATACAACCCCATGACAAAGAGTTGTATGGACTACAGTCAGCTAAAGTTCCTTCAGTGTGAACACCGACATAAAAATCATGTATAAAATGTCTTCACCTCCTTCTGTTGTTCAAACGTAAACCCAGCAGGATCAGGTTTATGGAGCTAACATGTTGTTTTTGAAGCTGGAGTCATTCAGCCCCACCTACTCACTCACACACAATCATGGTGTTTTTAGGCCTGAAATAATCAAATACAGCTAAACTTCATAGAAAAGGGAATATTAGAACAAATAGCAGCAAGGTAAGAACTACACAAATCAAAAAATTATCTGAGGTGTGTTTTTGTTTTTACCACCATTTGTTTACATAGTAAACTTGTACTTGAACTGCAGCCAGCCTACAGGGGGCACTCGTTTTCTTTCATCTTCAACTTCTGCTTTACATTCCTGTTTCTGATTATAAATATGTTAATGGTGGACAAAAGCAAGAACAGCTTTCATTAATTATTTTTTAATAAATTACTACACTATTATTACAACCATAGACTTTATATATCCTGATCTCTGAACAAAACCTAGAAGTTGAAGCCAAAATGGGACCAACCATCCCTGTCAGCTGGTCCCAGGAAAAAAAATTAAGTTCCGCTGCCCCTCACATAAACAAACAGGTTTTGTTTTCTTGTTAAAATGAAAAATACACCCAAAAACATTTTTTCGGTGTTGATTCTGGTAGCTTGTACCTTCTGGTACCTTGCTGCTATTTGGTCAAATATCCAGTTTTCTAATACTTTCAGCTGTAACTATTTTGTCCCTAAAGAAAAAAAAAAAAGCTCATGTGACACCATGATTGTTTATAGGGGAATAGGCAGTACTTAAAGCCCCAGATCTTCTAACTCTGATTTGAAAAATACAACATGGCAGCTGAATCATGCTAGTTTCAGTTTCAAACAAGAGAAGGCAGGAACACTTTGTCTAGTATTATAATTAGTGATGTGCTGCTCGACACAGTTTCGAGCCAAATGAAGGGGAAGTATTGTGATGCAGTGTTTTGGTGGCTGTGTCATCACGTGACCGCTCCTAAACGAGGCCTCGTTCTTTCTGGTGTCTCGAGCTGCTTGTGACGCGCAGCTCGTCATGCGCTGATTCGCAGGAATCCCGAGTGGGCAGGTCTTGTAGTTATTCTTAAGGCTTTAAAATGAGACTGAATATCCACCCAAACTGTGGGTTTTTGGAAAGGTGGACATGTTTTTGTACAAATTTGAAATAGCGAGACACAGTTAGAGAGAGTCTGAAGTTGAATGGTTGTTTCATGGATTTGAGTCTGTGAGAGTCTGAGTTTAGACAGTTAGGATGAGTGATTGTGTGTGATTTTGAGTGTATTTAAAAATATTTGTGAGAGTGAATAAAAATCTTTGAATGTCACTCAAAGCCTCTTCTTCAATGAATCACTATCATTACATCATAGCATAAAGTTATAAGTTCTCAGATAGTATTAAATGAAATTAATAATTCATGGAATAATAATGATATTTACAGTCCAACAGAACAAGGTGTCACTATTGTTAAAAAAGCTCATGTTTATTGTAACATCCTCCTTTCAGTTTAAAAAAAACACACAGGTTTTGTTGGAGAACGTGAGCTTTAATGAAAATGGTATGGATGAAACAGACTCGTGATTTAAATAAAGTTATCAATTTTATTCACATCAACTGTAGTACATAAAAACAACCACCCAATGTCACTATTTTTGGGTGTCTCGAGTGCTTCAAGACAATAGGCCATTTTCTGAGCAACTGTCTCAAAGTGATTCAGTGATTCAGGAAGCCTCGGTTTCACCATCACTAATTATAATACATGCAGTCTGTCTTTACAAACCAAGCTAAAAATGCCTCTGGAGAACGTGATTCAGGCGTTTTATTTCGTAGGAATTGTGTTATCCAACACACGACTGTCTTATCTCAGTAACATGTTCTTTCAAAATCTGATTGGTTCTATATATCTGCCTTTAACAGGTCCATGCATTTTATTGACAGCCCATTAAATTAGTTCAAATAATATTTGCTGATAAGTGATGACTGACTAGTCAGAGCACCCCGACTTTAGAGTTCGTACAGTGATGTGACAGCAGTTTTATTCATTTCTTTTTTTGTCATTCTTCTACAGAACATCTTGGCCAAGGCACTCTATGACAACGTGGCAGAGTCCCCAGATGAGCTCTCCTTCCGTAAGGGTGACATCATGACAGTGTTGGAGCGTAACACGCAGGGGTTGGACGGGTGGTGGCTCTGCTCTCTCCATGGCCGCCAAGGCATCGTTCCAGGGAATCGTCTAAAGATCCTGGTTGGCATGTACGACAGTAAGCAGCAACAACCAGGCACACCTTCCACACAGGATGCAGCTGCTACCTGTCCCACCCCCCATGTGCAGCGACCCCTTCCTGCTCAAAGCGCCTATGCCAAACCAACACCTGCTGGCTCTGCTGGTTCTACTCCCTCTACTGGCTTTGCAAATAAGTCCCTTCCCTCTGTTCAGTACACATCCATGCACCCAGCTTACTCTACTCCCAATGCTGCAAAGTCCAGCCCAGCTTACTCTACTCCCAATGCTGCAAAGCCCAGCCCTGACTCTGTTTACATGATGCCCCCCTCCCACGGTCCAAAGCTGAGCTCCCAAAGTCTGTATCAGGTTCCGCCTGGTCCAAGTGGACTGTCTGTACAAGCCCAGCCTGGACCACCTAGCAAGGCCCCAATTCTTGGCCAGAGACAGTTTCAGTTGCCTGGACAGGGTAACTACCAGGTGCCCCCATCTGCAGGTCCTGGTTCAGGCCAGGCAGCAGCCTCTGGTGGGGAGACAGCACCTGGCCAGGATGTGTACCAGGTGCCTCCCTCCCTGGATAAGAGAAACTGGGAGAGCAGTAACAAGCCCCTTGGCAAGGTAAGAGAAAGGAAATACAGGGAGGATGTGACAGTTTGGAAGGGACCATGTCAGAGTGAAAGCTTTTAATTCAGAGAAGCCGAATTATGACAAAAACATGAAAATGAGAAAGTATTTTCTACCTGCAAGATGTTCAACAACAAATATTTCTTTGAATTTAATACCTGAGTTGTGGGTGTATTTGTAGATACACTTAATGTTCCTGTCATTTCTGATGCTACTGGATTGTCTGAGGATTTTTTTTATGAAACTAAAACTGAAGATTAATCTTTGTCTTATGATATAATCTTCTAAGCATTTGATTGTTACATTTTTGGTATCACCGACCTGTGATGGATGTCTGTTGCAGCTTCTTTGATTTTTTTTTTTTTCACTTAAAAGGACAGTCCGGTAATTTTTGAAGTGATGTTCTGTCCAGTAATTAGTAATAGATATAATCTCAATAATTTATGAGTAATAAAGCAAAGCATGAAGAAAAGATCAGAATAATTTCTCCAGGCTAGGCTAATGGCTGGCCAAACAAGTGCCTGTTGTTTTTTTTTATTATTAAATAACTCAGTTCAATTAAAGTGAAGTGATAAAAGACTAAATTCAAAAGCACAGTGTTTATTTTTTCATAAAGATCAGAACAATATAATCAATAACTTTAACAACAATATTGTCTTAGTGCAAAACCAATAAGCAGATGGGAAGTCAGCATTAGATAAAAGTTAAATTAACTTTATCATAGCATAATAAATTGTTAACTTGTTAAATTACCCCTTTTTAGCAATGCTGAAATGAGTAGAGCACATAAAGTTTATTCAGCTGACTTATAGGCTTATCAACATCATTTGGCTTTCCCTGACAGCCTGCTTCATAGGTAAAATACTTCCAAACAACGCTTTAATTTTTTGACTAAAGAAGATGGTGATGTACCTGCCATGTTATCATGGCTTTAATCTTGCAGTGGCAGCTCAGTGTTGTTGTCAGCCATGATTGGTAACCTGTTTGAGCTGCTGTGGAAAGTTGTGTGCCAACTTAAGGAGATGAACACACTCTTCTTACTACAATTTTGACAAATTGTTTTAAATGTAATTTTTTAGTATCAATACTATCAAAATATCAATTATGTTGACAAACCTAGACTAGATGCTATGATCAGGCAAACTGATATGGCTAAAAGTTATAAATAAATAATAGCTTACCTGTTGGATAGCTTTTTAAACAACATCAAGTTGAAGAAAAAGAGTTTAATTTGGACAAGACTGTTGAGCTAACGGCTAGTTGGAACAAAGCCACAACAAAAGTGGTTTGCTGCCATTTTAGAAAGGCTCCATTCTCTAAAACTTCATATCAGTTCATGCAAGTGTTATGAACCCTTACAACACTATCAATGGTTATTTACAAGCATAAATAGCACCAGCAGCAGTGAGATGTAGGCCATACAGGAATTTCATATCTCTGCCATAATAACAGTGTAATGTAAAACTAATGGCAAATTAAAAGTTAAATTAATAGCATTTGCCTGAACCACTGTGAAATTTTTAGGATTGAAGTTGTTTTAAGATGACAAATTCCACATTAGAAATGGATCTATTCAGACTAGCAGTTTTTACAAAGTGTATTTTGCTTTGCACTTTTGGATGACTTTCAGAAAATCTAAAAACTATTAGTCAAGACCATTTTAAAAGATTACAAGAAAGTCCGGCTGCTTAGAAGGAAAATACAACAAGGACTAGCTCAAGACTTTTGCACAGGACTGTATGGAGACTTTTCCTGGTGTTTTTACACCACAAGTCACATTCATCCATTAATAGATCCAAAGGATCCATAGCTCAGCGTTTTGCCACAGCTTCAGTTAGAGATGATACATAATGACCAGATTTTCTGTCCTCGCCTGCTTCCTGTTTTCCTAATTTCTTTGCTTCTTTTTTATTTTCTGTGTTCATAAACACTGGATCTTAACACAGACATGTTTGCTATAAAGTTGCTCCTTTGAAGTCAGATGGCAAAATAAGCTCAAACCCTCTCCTAAATAAATCAAAATGGACTTGTTTTATGTGTAAAGTATAACTAGAGACTGAAATAGCCCTGCTGAATAAAGAGAGAAAGAGATGCAGCACACAAATCACTTTTGACATACGTAAAATATTAATCACAGAATAACCAAATGGTTCTGCACAACAAAATCTGGAGAATCCATGCTGATGCAAACACAGCAGTTTTCAAAGGACCTCTCTTTAATCCTCTAACATCAGTATTTTGGTTTAGTTACTGGGTACATTAAAGATATTAAAATCAGTGTCATCGTGTGTTTGACTTAGTAGCTCCTCATTGCAGTAATTTAAACCTGTGTTCATTTTGTTCCTTAAGTAATTTTTTTAAACAAAAACAAAGGAATAAAATGCCAGGAGACATTGAACTTTTTTTCCACATCTCTTGGGTTGGTCATCCAGAGTGATAAAGATATAATATAGTATTAACAAAACAACAATTTTCCTCACCCCTTTGGAAGACAAGTCAGCCTGCTGAGTGACCCAAAGCTCACTGCTGTGAGGTGGACTGTTGCTCTCTACTGTCCCCTGGACCGACACTGAATTGATCTCCATTTCTATTTTAAAAAACTTATATACAGCAGACATGTTGGGCACATTACGTCACAACAGCTGCTGTATTATGACTTCCATACGGCAGCCATACTGTGGCACAGCTGGCATAAAACCATAGGCAGTGGGTTAACAACAATAATCACAAGCAGAATGAAGCTACTACTCCTGTACTAATCAATGGAAAATGCTGTGATTGTCCTCTGATCCAAAACTTGTGATAGCATCAAGACATCCCTAGTTGTCCTGCTGATTCTATCATTTTCTCTAAAGTGGCAATATAAAAATTGATCCCTGGACACAAGATTAAAACTATCCCGCTGAGAAGCAGATGATAAAACAGAACACACAGTGAGCTGAGAGGCTGACAGCACTCCTGTGTGTGTTGAGGGGGTCATAGAGACCATTCATTAATAATTCAATTCCTTAGTTTTAGTTTGAATGACTGCCTTTTATTACGCCACTAACTGACGAGCCGTACATGTGTTCAGTTGGGGGGGTTAGTGCGCCTCTGCCTGTTAAAACGGGGGCTCATCTGTTTGCTTCTGTCCAACTCAAAGTGCTTCATTAATTATTGATGTGCAGGAGCTGAAATGGAAAAACTATATATTTTGTTGGGTCTTTAAAATTTGATGGCAACTGAAGAGATATCGGTGTTTTCTCAAAATAATCATGCTTGTTCCTATTTTTCTTGCACTCGTGGCTTTAACTTACAGCCTTCTTTGTCTGTTGTGAATTTGGTGTCACCTTTTGAAAAGGAGGTTTGTTGTGGTTTAAGCTCTTTCTGTGCTCACAGTCACAGAATTGTGAGGTGCATGCAGTTGACCTTGAAGGAACCTGGCAGGCTCTCGGTGGTTCAGATAAAATTTATGTCAAACCGGCCTTTTAGTCAGGTGGGTAGTGTATCATGACTTAGACCTTAAAGTCTCTCTACAGTCTGGTGGTCTCCTCTAAAGAAGGCACAAAGGAAATAAAAAGAGTGAGATCTCTGTAAGTCAGAGCCTGAAGGAGGGTTAACATGTCCATCGGTTCACAAAAAAAACACACAAACCTCCTACTACAATGATGTACTCTTTAGTTTGAACCCTCTTTTGCTTTGAATGTTCCACATACGTCCTCTTTATTCTGTTCATCAGTGAGAAAACCTCAACTTCTGTATGGATTTTTAGTCACTATGAATTTGGGTTTCATCCAGTCCTCCTTCTTTCTAGACCATATTCCGCAATTTAGTATTTATTACGCATTTGATTTTCTTGTGCATATGTCAGGAAGAAATATGCGTCAGTGAAAGGAGAGGGTAGGGAGGGTGCTGCTGGGACAGAGGGAGGGGTGTTACTCAGACTGAAGGTCTTCAGTTGAAAGAATGTCTTCTGCTTGACGTAATAACAGACACTTAACAAAAGAAAACGTCCCAGCTCGTGCCACAGTGGGTCATAATGTGCTTTCATATTTCCATGTGAAAGAATTCTTCGTCACTGAATCCTCATTGTGTGCGTGTGTGTGCGCACACTTGTGTATGTGTGTGTTTGTGTGAATGCTGCTATTGTTTACAAGGTAGAGAAGCTGCTGCTTTTATGAGACCACAGATTTATTCTGGGAGCAGTACACAGGATTTCTATTTGGTGGACATGTAGGTCAGTGAATGTGAAAGTATCCTCAGGCCAAAGATCTGTTTTAAGATATATAAAAGGAAGTTGCACCACAGTTTAAGGCCCCATTCACACACGAAAAGCATTTTGTAGATATGCAAAGATTTTTTTTTTTTATCATTTCAGCCATTTAAGGAGCCCCTAAACTGTTTTTGTTTTGTTTTGGTTTGTTTTTGGGTTGTTTTTTTTTGCAAAACTATGGTGAGAAAAACCTGAAATGCAACCATTGTGTTCTCATGTGGACAGCCAAAACACAACCCTTTGAAAGCAATGTTCTCATAGTCCCTTCTCCTGCCTAATGAATGACCCCAATAATGACAGATTACATGCTTGTGTTTGTGTTGCAGAAGCCAGTTTGTCAACTACAGCAAAACTTTGTATACTATATTACTTTAATGAACAGACAAGAACATCCATCCATCCATTCTCTTCCGCTTATCCGGGGTCGGGTCGCGGGGGCAGCAGCCTAAGCAGGGAGACCCAGACTTCCCTCTCCCCAGCCACTTGGGCCAGCTCCTCCGGGGGAATCCCAAGGCGTTCCCAGGCCAGCCGAGAAACAT
>NC_051440.1:968692-991929 GCF_001649575.2 Kryptolebias marmoratus
ATGTTTCTCGGCTGGCCTGGGAACGCCTTGGGATTCCCCCGGAGGAGCTGGCCCAAGTGGCTGGGGAGAGGGAAGTCTGGGTCTCCCTGCTTAGGCTGCTACCCCCGCGACCCGACCCCGGATAAGCGGAAGAGGATGGATGGATGGATATCTGTAAATCACTGATCAAAGGAATCAGTGCCTCACCAACCATGAACCTCACCGCATATCACATATGAGACTGAACAATCTTCGGGGCCTTTTGAAGCCTTTTGTTCTACCAGCTCAAGGGTGTCCAACTGGTGGTTCTGGGAACGCATGTAGCTCCTCTGCCTCTCTGAAGTGGCTCACTTTCACCGAAAACTGTCTCTCATTCATAAAAAAGTAACATAAACCTGAGTTAGTTTAGGTTTAAATTGACAGTGAAAAAAGGTACTTTTGGTCCAGATTTTGTAATATATGGATAGAATTTCCTAGATAAAATGACACTAATAATACATGCATGTTAGGCTGCCTTTGGGAACTAACTTTTTAACAGAGATTAGCAAATTACATAACATTCAGCAGGTTATTCAAAAGAAAAATAGAAATAAAGACCAACATCTAAAATTCGTCTGAGTACAGTACCAGAATCACTTTTTTTTTTTTAAAGGTTTGACCCTTTGAAGACTTCAGTGATAAAAAAACAACAATCTGATGTATTTTTATGTTTGTTCATTTCAAGACAGAATGCAACTAAATGTTTTATTTATCTATAACCTACTTATTTCATGAATTTTTTCAAAAATGGGAAAAACTGAAATAACCTCATTGTTCTAAACAAGAAAGTGTCAGTTTTGTTATGAAATAAATATTGTTCTTTTGAGAAAATTGTCATAATGGAACTTAAACTGTAGTATACTGTATATACTATATATACAGTATACTACAGTTTAAGTTCCATATACTATATAGAGAGAAAATTTGTTTTTATTTAAAGAGTCAAATTGATTTTGTGGCTCTATACATATTATATTTAGTAGGAGGTGGTAATAATGGCTCCCTCTATTGTAAAGGTTGCAGACATCTAGACTAGCTGATGAAAGAGATTACAGATGTTACATGACAAATAGAGTAATAAATAGATACTCACTGGGGTGATTTCGGAAAATATTTAAAATTTGTTTTTTGTAGTTATTGCTTATATACCTAAACATTGTCTCTAGCTTATGGTACCCTCAGACTGTTTGTGCTGTTGTCATAGATCTTATTGTTCTGACTCTAACTCCATCCACTTCCCCCGCCTGCTCTCTGTGTTTCTGTGGTAAGGTGGTAGTTCCTACCCGTGTTGGACAGGTGTACGTGTACGACACAGGGAAATCAGACCAGGACGAGTATGATGTTCCACCAAGACATCAGCCTCCAGCCCAGCAGGACATATATGATGTGCCTCCCACCCGCCAGCAGTACAGCACTCAGGTCAGACATCTCTCTCTTTGTTTTTAATTACCAGACTGACTCAAAACCTAAATCTCCACTGAGAAATAACAAGTACTAGAATAATGGTTTAATTTTACGTTAAATCAGATTTTCTTCTTTAGTCTGTGAGCGTGTTCATGTGAAATGGGTTTCTATGAGTCTATTGGTGCTTATCTTTGCTCAAAAAACATTCTATCAACTAAAGTTATAAAAAAAAACTCTGCTCACTCTGAGTCTTTATTCATAAAGAACAGCAAGTTGCAGTAATGGAAAGGTAAGGATGTAAAAATCATTTTAAACCATTAGCACATGTAAAACAATCACAGAGTAATATAGCAGAAAACTGTTTTGTAATTTAGCAGGGTAATTTAATACCTACTGCTATTTAGGTCAAGGTACAAACATCTGAAATAACAACTCTAAATGTTTATTTAACCTTGGTGCTATCCTATAATGTGCAAATCACTTTATTGATCATAGCTATTAAATATTGTAATAAATCACTTTTTGTTAGCAAATGAGCAGGTGATGAGTTCAGCCTGTTACCATGCTAATCTAGCAGAGCTCAGAGAGTCTTCTTTCATGATACTGAAAGCCTGAATTTGTGCTTCATACTTTTCTGTTTTTTGTTTGGTTTTGTTTCATCAGTGATTCAGATTCACTGATGAACACATGACTTTTGCTATCTTTAAAAAACTGGATCAAATAAGTTATGCAATGTTAAAAGTGATTTAATATGTTACAAATGTTGGTTTTGACACTAGTGTGACACACACACACTACCGAGATAAATAATGTCATTATATGAACACCCATTACTGTTAAACATAAAACAAAAACATTTTAGCAGCCCTTTCCTTAAATAGGTAAACACTGTGATGACTCACAATTTGAACTGGATATAATTATTATTTAGAACATTTTGAACTTTTATATCTTTGTGATGTTCTTTCCCAGTAAGTTTGCTCTGCTCTCTAGAGTTTGGTTGTTAAGACTGAAACAAGTGACAAATAAATGATTTGCGGCCTCAGAAACTCTTTGTGTTGTTTAGGTTGGACCATTAACATTTCAGCCCTGATAAAAAGGAACAAACATCATTCAGTGAAATTTTCCTTTTGCTCTTTCCTATCCTCTCATCTTACATTTTTATCTTTCTTCATACCCGTTTTCTCAGAGGTGAGACAACTGAATAGCCAAAAAATTGCCAGGTCTCTCAGTGATCTTTTATTGAACACTCAATGATCTCTAACTTTTTCTGAGTTTTTTTTAGTGATCATTTACAGACTCATCATCAGAGAGCAATGGTTATCTGGTCTTGGAGGAGTGCTTGGTGACCCTGTAGGAGGGCATCATGTGTCAAAGCTTTATTGTTCATTTTGGATTATTTACCTTTAAGAGATATTTATTCTTCAACACTAGTCAGACTGATGGAAGAGCACTGTTAGTCTCTCAACAAATGCTCAGGGTCACTCAGAGGCAGTGGCGTGTGGTGAGGTTCATGGTTGGTGAGGCACTGAGTCCTTTAGAGTCAGATTTACAAATATGTAAACCCAAAAGGGTAGCTTATTCAATTGGCTACAGGTTATTTCATATCTCATCAGCGTTCTTCACACACACACACACACTCTCTCTCTCTGTCTCACGTAAGGTACATATTAAAGATAAGATAAGAAAAAACATTACAATTACCGTTTTGGCAGTCCAATGGAACAAAACAAAAAATTAACGGCTCGCAGCAGTGCACGTGACTGTCACTCGCCTCTGTGTAAAAGGACAGCAGCAACAAGCTCCCGTTGGCTCACGTACGCCCCCTTCAGTGCGGCAGAGTACTGCCCTGCCTCACCCTGTGCCTTTTTACTGCGGTTTTATGTCCCATCAGCAAAACTAAATATGTCACTAACAAACATTAAATGGAAATGGTTAAAGACATTAGCCAGACTGTGGAAAATCAGGGTATATAAACCATTATATTGGCGACATGCAGCGATACAGCAACAGGCACGGGCCAATTGCAGATGGACTGCGCATTCATAGGTGAGGCTCGGCTTGTTTCTGCCGCACCCGGTGTTTCACCCTTGTATTTGAACAGGAAATAAGCAATTTCAGCGATTTTGACTATAAAAATGTTCAAAAATTAGTCATACATAAAGATAAGTGGACAAATATTAATATTCATTTTATGTTATCATTTTTTTTTCTTGTCATGATGACAGGTGAGGTTCTGACTCACCTGCCTCCCCTGACCGCATGTCCCTGTTCAAAGGTCTCCATAGTTCTCCATGAAAACTGCAGAAAATTGAATTTTTGATCCCTCAACAAGTGCTCAAGGATCTCCAAAGCTTCTCCCAAAAAACTGTTTTTCAGGAGGTTTTGGTTGGTCGATCAGTGGTTGCCCAAGGGTCTCTGTCCTGTCATTTGGGGTGGCAGTGGTGCTACTTCGCTCACGTTAGTCTGCATTTCTTCTCCAATAGCCTTCGCCCCTCTCCATTCTCACATTGAACCCAATGGCGCACCACTTTACAATGGACCGAGCCTATCAGTGTCCGAGCTCACAATGGAACTCGGCCAATCACTGTGACGACATATTAGCCTATCAGTGTCCGAGCTCACAATGGAAGGCGGCCAATCGGGGTCAAGCTCTATTTGAAACCCGCCTCCCCCACAAACAAGGAAACAAGTTACAGATTTTATTTACGTTCAAAAATAACCATTGGAAGACAGTGAGAGCCGTCAAAGAAGTGGAACTTTTCATCCATCGCTCTTCCCATTAATAAAGTTTTTTAGTGTTACTGAAAGTAACGCCTTAAAAACGTTTTTATCGCTTTTTTGTGCAAATAGTGTAGTACTGTAAATTAAAACGCAGCGTTTTTTATTTACCAAAAAAGCTATCTTTTTAAAAACTTAATTTATTAACCCCTTACCACTCCACTTCAAAAAGCTCAAGAAGCCTGGAAAAGACGTACCCAAATTAAATTAGATGCTATTCTTCAGCCTTTTGTGGTTCAAACTAAAGATTAGGCTCCATGTGAAGTTAACACTTTTAATTTTTTGCCTGAGCAGTCAAAATGATTGTAACTTTAACCAATTAGTAGTTATTGAAGTGAAAACACAGAGATTTCAAGCATTTTTTTCTCTCCTAGATTTTTCTCTTTTTTTCATCAACTTACTGTACATGGAGGAAGGGTGCTGAGACCGGAAAAACCAAATGAGCTTGTAGAATGAAGTTTTATTGTCGTGGAGTTCAAATTTTAGAAAATTAGCACAAAAGAATCACTATAATTTAGATGTTTTTCTGAGGGAAAGTCCAGGTCCTCTCCAAACTGTGCCAAACTGTGCCAAATGGATATGTAACTTCAGAAAGCTCTAACTCCTACATGCTTCAACATACAGGCGTCAGTGAGGGCTCAAATGAAAGGTGATGCTGAGACGAATCCTGTTCTGCAAATGAAGTCACTCTCAATATGAATATTATACAGTACAGGATAAATANTTTACTGAAAAAATATGAAAAAGTAATTACATTGCAACAAACTACTCACAAACTACTGCCACACATAAACTATTTACAAACCATTTTACTGTTTCTACTTCAAATTCAGTGTCCAGTTACATATTTTTAGGGTGCCGCCTTTAGTTGCACAAAGCTCCGGAGCTTCGCTGACGTCACAGCTGCCACCCACTCCGAAAGCTCATTCAGCTCTTCCCGTTCTGGCTCGGAGTCACTTGCAGGCTTCAAACGACAAAAATAATAAAAAAAAAAAATTTGTTATTCATTAGTTATAAATACATTCACACACACACAAAAATGGCGGTGCTTCGTCATGTCCGCCCTGACCAAAATGTCCGACCGTCATCAGCTACATACATATGTCTAAAAAGTCGCTGTTTCTTTTCTTCACCAGCTCCAGAACTTCTTCTGTTGTGTATTTTATCTCCTTTGGTCATTTCGCCAGCTTTTATGTTGAAAAAAGTACAAAAAACAGTCTTCACCGCATTTACGCGCAGGACGCATGAAGCAGCCTCTCTATTAGACCGTTATACACAGACTGATTTGGGAGTCTTAAAAAGTTCTGAGCCCCCTCCCAGAAAAATTACGTGACCGGAATTTCATTGGCTACCGGCCTGTGGTGTCAGAACCGGCTTGGGGGCTGACTGACCGGAGCTATATGCTTGCAAATGAGGGGAGGAGACTTTCATGACTTTACGCATGGGAAATTAGAGGGGCTCTAGGGGGGCAGAGAGCAACCCAGTTGGTCAGACGAAACGTCAATCAAAAGTGGCGCCAAAACACAGCTATTTTGAAATTTAAGTTCATAAAAACAATAAATGTAGCAAAAACTATACAGATTTGAATAGAAAAGGCAGTAAAACGGCCCGTGGGCGGGCCGCTACGTGGTAAGGGGTTAAGAGCTTATTCAATTTTGTTTTCTGTTCTAGTGATGAATTTAAATAAATTTATCAAATTATTCTGTATACTATAAACTTGATACAGTATATTTTAAGGTCATCTATGGTCTTTTACTGTGAATAAATATTAGCTGCTATTGATTCTGAATTATTGGTAATAATGTAATGCATACACTAGGAATGACTTATCACTCACTTCACTCAGAAAGTACTTTAGGAAAGATACTTTAAAAAAATACTATAGTTTGAACTGTTAATTTGCTGTAAAAAATGAAAATAATCACTGGATATGATTAATGACATTAAAATATACTGTATCAAGTTTATAGTATACAGTATAATTTGATAAATTTAAATAAATTTATCACTAGAACGGTAAACAAAATTAAATAAGCTCTTCATCTATAAAGTTTTTAAAAAGATCGCTTTTTTGGCAAATAAAAAGTGTTTTAATTTACAGTATTTGCACATAAAAGCAATAAAAACATTTGTAAGACGTTACTTTCATTAACACTAAAAAACCTTTCATTAAAACATAACATGGCGACAGGTGGGATTGACCCTGGAATCCGCCGCTCTCTTCCCCCTTCTTCCCTTTCTCCTTTCTTCCCCAAGGGAATTGGGAATATGTATGAGGAACAGATCATGACCTGTGTATGCTGCATGTGTGAAGGTATGTGTGTTTGTGAAGGTACAATTTGATATGTGTAAAAGCTTTAATTTGTATGTTTGTCTTTTTCTCTGTGTTAAGGTGTATGACACTCCTCCCATGGTGGTTAAGGGGCCCTCTAGTGGTCAAGACATATATGACACCCCAGCAAGCTCAGACAGGAACCCCCAGCAGACTGTAAGGCTTTGCATTTAAAAGTTATTGTTTCATAAAACGTTTTTTAGTTGTCTTTAAGGTTGAAATCTGATGATATTTTGGATACACATGGGTGGAACTCCCTCTGCTCTTTTCTTTAGGTTTATGACTTCCCCCCATCAGTGAGTAAAGATGTTTCTGATGCCCACCCAGTCAGGGAGGAGACCTATGATGTGCCACCCCACTTTGCTAAACTGAAGTCCCAACCACCTGTCCCCTCTGGCCATTACCTGCACAATAATGTCAGCGATGATGACGACGAGCCACCTATTCCAGAGGATGTATATGATGTCCCACCCACCATCTTGACCGACAAGCATCATCTCAGAGACAGGGGCACAGTAAGCCAGCCCCCCCAGGAGATCTATGACATCCCAGCAGCTCTGCGTTCTGGAGAGATCCCTGTTCAAGATGTTTACGACTTCCCACGGGAACGGGAGGACAGAGGAGGAGAGAGGGGAGACCAGTATATCTACGATGTCCCCCCACAGGTAGGACAGTTAAAGGGCTGTTTCCACATTTGCAGTAAAACGTGCTTGTTAAATAAAATTTAGAACAGAGATATTCAATTTATATTTGTGCATATATGACAGAAAATGTCTTTTTTAGTCACCATTTGTGTTGATCAGTCAGCCTGGTTCCAGTTGTTCCTCTGCTTATTGATAAGGACTAATCAGACTTTTTACCTGCTCAGAACAGATATTACTGTGTGTGAGTCTGTAATGTGATTTCTCTGAGTCTGCTCAACTAGTCCACCTGCTGGTATTTAAGCCAGTAGCCAGTATCTCACTGGGCTATGACTATTGGAGACTAGTTGGTGAGAAAATAGTCGATTCTTTGTTGCAGTCTCACTGAATTTTGAGTTACGACTAAGGAAACAGCGAGCTGTGCGTTTGCATTTTGCATAATCAGTTTTTGAAAAACACAACCTATTTTCATGTGCACAGTATGTAAAAGCATGACAGCTTAGTGGTGAGCACTGTCACCTCATAGCAACTTTCTGTGTGGAGTTTGCATGTTCTCGTCATGTTTGTGTGGGTTTTCTCAGAGCACTGTGGTTTCTTCCCACAGTCTAAAAACATGCATATTAGGCTGCTTTCAGGCCCAGGCCTTCCTTTAAAAAGAGAGCTGAGATCTCAACGGGACTTGCCTGGTTAACTAAAGGATCATAATAAAATGATTGTATTCAAGACCATGTACATTATTCTATTATCCACCTTGGCTTGATTTGTACCCATCTTGGTAGATTTGGAAAATTTTTTAGATAATTATTTTATCACTGGTGTAGATTTTGGACCTGGACATTTGAGGCTGTAGCTGCTGATGTTTTTCTGTCGGGGGAAGAGCTCCCTGGCAGGTGTCAAAATTATTCAGCTCAGTTCAGTTTATTTTTATAGCACCAGTTCATAACAAAAGTCATCTCAGGGTACTCTACAAAAACATTCACATACATCATAAAAAAAAAACAATTAATAAAAGTTTTCTATCTAAGGAACCCAGCAGACTGTGTTGAATCTTTATTGCATCACAGTCTCTCATCCTGAGCAGCACATAGGCAACAGTGGAAAGGAACAACTCCCATATAACAGGAAAAAACTTCCAGCAGAACCGGGCTCAGGATGAGTGGCCATCTTCTTCAGCTGGCTGGGGTTAGAGACAACAGGACACAGACAAACAAAGACAGACTGTTTTAGGTGTAGTTTCTATGGGAAGAATAACACATGGTAATGATAGCAATAATTACAAATACAAACATGGAAAGTAGAGCAAGTAAAGATAACAGCAGAGTCAGGAAATGTAGTTAAAATTGTCCTCCAGCAGTCTAAGCCTATAGCGGCAGAACTAAGGGATAGCTCAGAAAACCCAAGCCAACCGTAGCTATAGGATCTATCAAAAACGAAAGATTTTAGCCTATTCTTAGGCTTTTTTGTATGTAAGCAGGCTATCTCTCCAGGTTAAACATAATTCTTCCAAGTTAGTGGAGCACCATTTTCTTTCCAACTTTCTAGATTCTTGTTTTAAAGTATGTAACCCTGAATTAAACCAAGGCGCCAACTTCCTCTGACTGATCATTTTCTTTTTCAGAGAAGCAGTTTTATCAAAAGATGTTTGCATTGAAGTTGTAATATTATCAACAAGATAAACAATTTAGGAGAAAGTAAAAGTCTAAGTTGCTGCATTGTTCTGTGAGACAGAGGAGAATAATAATGGAAGAGATTACAGCGTTCTCAGATAAACATCTACTATAATGAAATTTCCTCTCAGTGGCTGTGTAGTCAGCCAATAAACTCAAAGGTTATTAAAAAATGGTCAGACAGAACAGGTTTGTGAAGATAAATTATTAAGTGCTTACTCTCTATGCCATATGTCAAAACCAGATCAGGAGATTCAGAGAATGAATACAGTTGAAACCAGATCTTTACATACACTGTATAAAAATACTTATTATAGGCACTGTAACTCGGTCAATTTCCAGATATTGAGCTAATATTTGATGTGGTTATAGCTTAACATCATCCTCAACACATACTTTAAAAGTTAACACAGCTTATAAGATCTCACATTATTTCATGGTATCACCCATAAGGTCATTTACAAAATTGTTAGAACCATCATTTCTCAACATCAGATGACCTTAGTCTAAAACTAAGGTGGCAGGTGATATGTATGCCTTCAAGTAATGCTAGACATTTAAATCTGCAAAGTTCCTTTGTAAAAAATAAAGTAATCTGTGATCATTTTCTAGTTTTATTGATGAAATTGAGACAGATTGTGAACCAGATGATATTATTATTGTTTGGTTTACAGGTTGTCCGTGACGCCCAGTCAACCAGTGAGGAACTGACCGTTTCTTATAAGCGCCTGTCTGCTTCAAGCACAGGAAGCTCACGAAGCAATCACTCTACTTCATCGTTGGACATGGTCCCTGTCCGCGATACCCCCTCATTTCCTGTTCCTGGCCCCAGTTCTGGGAAACCCCTGATCTTGGACCTTGATCAGGCCATGGAGCGTCTGTCTCACCTTCAACAGGCTGTTGAGTCCAGCGTTTCCTTCATGATGTCCTTTATCACAGGAAACTGGAGGAGCCCCGCTCAGCTTGAGGGGAACCTTCCTGCCATTCATCAGGCTGCTGACCTTGTGCGTGCCACTGTGCGAGACTTCCTAGAGTTTGCACGAGGCGCTGTTGCAAACGCTGCCCAGGCCACTGACCGCTTACTGCAGACTAAACTGGGCCGTCAGGTGGGAAAGATGGAGGAGGTCTTCCAGAGTTTGATCAGGCACAGTCAGAGCTTAGACAGTCTGTCATGGTCTCACACAGCACTCTCAACTCCAACACCAGGAGGGGATGACTTAGATCGACTGATCCTGACAGCGAGAGGCATCCCTGATGACGCCAAGCAGCTGGCCTCTTTTCTCCACGGCAATGCCTCACTACTGTTTAACAGAATAAGCCGGCAACAGCAGCAGCAGCTGCCTCTCCCTCCAATCCCAGGGGAAATGACAGGATCAGGAAGTGGAACCTACCAGGGAGGGGAGAAAGTCCACATTCAGTCACGACCCCTCCCCTCTCCACCAAAGTTTACAGCTGCAGAGGAGGAGGAAGGCGTGGAGAGGCCATACGAGGCCACAGAGGAAGGCTGGATGGAGGACTATGACTACGTCCATTTACAGGTACACACACACACGCACACAAGATTGTCCGTGTGTCCTGCTGTCATTCAGAGTTAACTTTAACCTCTGGCAAAAACAATGGAATCACCAATCTTGATGGATGTTCTTGCAAGTGTTTATTTTTGTATTAAAAAATAGATGTTACAAAACTATAATTTTTCAAAGTTCCAACCTTCTGACTTAAAAAAACGTCCTTCACATATGAACAGTGGTCCCTCCTTTGTTTGTTAGCTGATTCAGATCAACTCTAAAGCAGAAATGAGTCTGAGGCCACGTTTGAGTCACAGGTAGTTTATTAACCAATGAAAGGGATATTAGGTCCATTCCACAACTGGAATGCTGACTTTCCAAAATTATCATTTTCCATGTAAAGAGAGTGCCGTTCTAGAAATGTTTTCATTCACCAGTCCCTCCAGGATTTTGCAGGCATTTTTTGTGATTGTTGTGGGCTAAAACGCCTAATTTTCCTGAAAGTTGCGACAAAAAGTTGCAATTTTTTTTTTTACTAAAATCAATAAAAAAAACATAACTTTTAATATATAAACCAAAAAAACTTACTAGTTTTGTAAGATAATTACCAACAATCATTGACATTCTCAAAAGGTGCTTTATTTGAGAACATTGATAGCTTATAAACTGACATTCATGACCATTTCTGGATTGTCCCTCGTCTGCAGCTCTCTTCACATGTTTTGCAGACACAAAGTGTTTGTCGATGGATGACTTGCGTTTATGTTCGATGATTACACTGCAGGACGTGTAAAACAGCTTCCCCCCACTCTTGTGCAGCTGGGGAGGAAACTGGTTTGCGACAGCAGTGTAGTTAGTTTTAAGTTGGATGTTGGATATTCGTGCTCCGTGGAGTTAGCAGCGTCTAGCTCACGGCTGACCCGAAACAGGAACGCTAATGTCAGCCAGCCGTTCTCTGCCGGCCCCTTCTCTCACGTGCAGTGGTTCACTTAGGGATGGCTGGCTGACATTAGCTAGTGAATCACACTGTATTTATTTGGGTTGCTGTAGTCAAACTGAATACAGCAACCGAAACTCTGTAGTAACAATGCCAGGCCTGTATGTGTCGCTGTAACGAAAGCACACCAGAAAGAGGAAAGAGTACATGAAGCATACGCTTTGAACTGTAAACTCAAGAACTAAAACATGAAGAATAAAAGTGCAAAAACCAAATACTTTTTTTGGACTGATCACAAAGTAAAGTGTCTACATTGTGTCATATGATTAGGAGTTGTGTCAGTCCAAATACATGAACATAACGAAGGATTTCAGGCAGAGTATCCAGAAAAATTGCTGTGTAAATTGTTCATCAGTCTTATCTGTTTATTGAAGAAATACAGCATACAACAGTTCTGCTGTAGTTGATCAACTGGCATATGTAGCACAAACCGAAGCAAGTAATCTGGCATACTTAGGGTTGTAGGTGGGTCTATGACATTTGTTTTCAAAAAGTTGTGTTTACATTGTCCACATGCAAACGCAACAATGTTCAAAGATTTTCCTATTCTGGAACCTGGTTTTGAAAAATTATGGGCTCATAAATTTCCATTTCCGTGTGGAAATCTAAAATCTATTTTTTTTCCCGTGTGGATGTGAACCTTAGTCTGTTTTTGTTTTTCTCATGTGGTTTTGTTAAATGGTAAATGGCTTGCACTTACATAGCGCTTTATCTAGTCCAAGGACCCGAAAGCGCTTTACACTACAATCATTCACCCATTCATCCACACACTGATGGTGGTAAGCTACATTGTAGCCACAGCCGCCCTGGGGCGGGCTGACAGAAGTGAGGTGCCACCGGCACCACCGAACCCTCTGACCACCACCAGTAGGCACGGCGGGTGAAGTGTCTTGCCCAAGGACACTAAGGCTGAGACAGCCGGAGCAGGGGCTCGAACCAGCAACCCTCCGATCACAAGACAAACCCCTACCTCCTGAGCCACTGCCGCACACATGGAAAGAGGAAAACGACATAATTCCAGTGCGACCAGTGTTTATTCGTTCTGTAACACAAAACAGAGCTTCAGATAGATGGCAGTACACAATACATTCCTGACTCTCACCGCTCATACACTGCTTCTGCTGTAAAATGGCTATATCAGCATTCAACTATCAATAACATATTAATAATGTGCGACAAACAGAATATATTCGAACATTAATAAATACATTGTCTTCTCTGAAAGTAAAACACTGTTTAAAGGCACAATTTTCCACCTCGAAAGACAACAATATATCATCACAGTCGATGACGGAACCACACAACGTAGAGGAGCAGCAACTTAGCTTCCCCAGCTAATTATCACCGATAATATGGTCACCTTTTTGGAAATTCAAAAGGCCAACCTGACACTATCATACATCACTGAACATATTATAAACAATATATGTGTTTAACCTCACCTGTAACACAAAACAGAGCTTCAGATAGACGGCAGTACACAATACATTCATCATTCTCACCGCTCATTGACTGCTTCTGTTGTAAAATGCCTAGGAGCGTCAGTCAGTCACTAAACCACGACTGCCATCTATTGGCAGAAATAAGTATTGACCCCTTTTTGTGCCTGAAGCAGGTGAGGCTTGAAAAATTCAGTGCCTAACCAAAAACTGAGATTTATCCATCCATCCATTTTCTTTACCCGCTTCTCCATTCTGGGTCGCGGGGAGCTGGTGCCTATCCCCAGCAGTCACTGTGCGAGAGGCGGGGGACACCCTGGACAGGTCGCAAGTCCATCGCAGGGCCACATATAGACAAACAACCATTCACACCTATGGACAATTTTAGAGTCATCAATTAACCTAACATGCATGTTTTTGGTCTGTGGGAATGAAACCGGAGTACCCGGAGTAAACCCATGTGTGCACAGGGAGAACACGCAAACTCCACCCAGAATGGCCCCAGGCCGGGAAGTGATCCTGCAACCTTCTTGTTGGGAGGCACTGTGCCACCCCTGAGAATTATCCAACATACACAAACAGATTAATAAAATGAATAAGATTAATAGCATATTGAAACTTAAGGGTGCCACATTTTAAGCATCCTGGTGTGAGAAGCACCCAACACTACGCAGAGAAACAGGAAATAGGTCTTAATCTCTTTAAGCTATATCTAATTAATGTTAACTCACACTGTCCTCTACAGTAAAAAATATTCTTACTGTGGTCAGATTAAAAATTAGCTTTAAGTCCCCATGTTGTGTTGGAAGTTTGAAAATTTAATTTTAAGAAAATATCAAGTATGGCAATCCATGTCTGGAAGCCACAGTCAGCCTCTCTGTCAAACTTACACAGTCTTCATGTCATGTAATCATTGCAACCAAATCAGTCCTGTCTGTTTGTGCTATTGGTAAGCCTGAGAAAGAAACAGCTTCTCTCTGTTTCCAGCAGAGGGAGACAGACTCAGACTGCTGAGTGGAAGTGAGTGTTGGTCAGTGTAACAACTCTGTGTTGTTCTGTTAGGGTAAAGAAGAGTTTGAGAAGAACCAAAGAGAACTGCTGGAGAAAGGCAACATCATCAGACACAACAAGACACAACTGGAGCAGCAGCAGGTACCTGTGTTTTGTGTGTGTGTTTGACTACCTTTCCACTTTCTGTATTTTGTCATGTTGAACTAGGAAAGTGAGCACAGAAGGGAAACTGGATTAGTTGATTTTTTTTCAGTCCACAAGAAGAATGTTGCTGTTACATTTGCCATTTTAGATCTAGGAGATGTGGGGGGTGTAACAATATGATGAGATAAAAACAACTTGATTTAAAAATGTATACAGTTCATGATTTTAAATAAAAACTTAGCCAAAAGCCTGAAAAGTTCATTATTAAAAGGTTAGTTTAGTCAATAAACATAAACGAGACAAGGCTCAAAACCTCACCCAAAAGGAGAAACCAGCACCAAGCTATTTTTTTAGCTTAAACATTTAAACACCATGCTTCAGTTTGTAAAAAAGAGAGACAATGACCAAAACTTAACAATAGAGAGAGCATCTATACCACCAACACAGTCCACAGACTGCGAAATGGGTGACTGGCAGAACGAACAGGTTCTCTCCAGGTTTTCTGCTCTTCTCCTGATGAGCCGAGTGGAGTCAACTGACCTGAATTACAGCACAGAGGTGCGTAAAAAAAATGACCAGAGTAAAACTACTTTAGTCATTGAAGTAGAAATGTGCCTTAATACTGTATGTGGTACATGCTGTAGTGCATGTTTACTTTGAGTATGGTTGCTCTCTTTCTGTGCTGCAGCACCTCTGTTCCCACTTTAGGAACTAGGGCTAAAACAGATTACCAGGGTTGAAATTTACTCCAGAAAACAGTCCTGGTAGGGAGGCTGTAGCTTTAAAATTACCTGGAACGTTCAGGGTTGTTGGGAAGCATTAAGGTAGTATCCCACCTGGTTGTTTGGGACTATTTGGAGACACAAAAATTGTGAGAAAAACATTTTTTTTTTTCCTTTGGAGTTCCATTAAACAACATGTTTGCGCCAACTCCCAGCAAATTTTAGACTATAATTACCTGGAAATTTGTATACCAAAAAAATCAACAATAAAAAAACAAAACAAAACAAAAACACAGCTCTAGTGATCTAAAATTATAGAAACTTAGGAAACCTTTTTTTAATGTAATAAAAACAATGGAATAAAGCATCTGTCCCTGTTTACCATTTAAATCATCTGCCTGGACTGAAACCCCAAATCTCTCCTTTAATTGACCTTCATTTAGAGACACAAGCATATCATATTTTCCACACTATAGGACACACTGGATTATAAGACACACTGTCAATAAATGATCCATTTTCAAATTTCTGTCATATATAAAGCACACCAGATAATAAGGTGCATCATCATGCACCTCCCAATTATTGTAACTTCGCTCTCCATTCAAAATGGATGGTTTCAGTGCTCTAGCGGTGCTGGTTCGCCTGTATCAGCATTTATATGATCCCTCTATGGGATATCACAAAGATAATCAAACGGTTCAAAACTCATGGAAGAGTACTGCATCAATGTTAGTGTCAAGTATAAACGCCTCCACCACTCGCTCAGGTTTGTGCGCCGTGCATGGTGCCCTGCGCGACTGTAACTGAGCCTTAACGCTGCGGGTGGTGTGGCATTGTAGTTTACCAAAGTCATACTAAAACATTACGACTTCTTATATATAAGGTGCTCCGGATTATAAGGCGCACTGTTGTTTTTTGATAAAATTGAAGGCTTTTAAGTGTGCCTTATAGTCCAGAAAACACAGTAAATTCAAACGTTTTTGGGGGGTTTTCCTGCCTGGCAAAATGACACAAAGAATGTTTTAGGCACAACACCCCAATTATTTTCTCTTTTACTCCAGTAGTTTAAGACTATTTCTGTTCTGTGTAATAGTTATTACTTTATCAGCCGTGAGTCAGTCTTAGAGCACACATTTTGGAGAAATAGGTAAAAGTATTTGTCCAGGCTGCGCTAATAGCTAGCCAAATATGGGGCTTTTTTTTTACTTTGAGCTCTAAGACTGATGTCATGGCTGATAAGGTTCTAACTATTAGACAGATCTTCAAAGATGACTTGATTATTCTTTTTTAAGATAACTGAAAACTGCAGTAGGGATGATTTGGCTCTGACACAAATTTCTGTAGGAAATGACATCACACCAACAATCACAGCACTTTCAGAAGCTTAAACAGGCACAACTACAATTCAAGGAACCAAAAACAGCACATGATTACATCTCGTTAGGGTCAGATACTTGAATCCTGAAAAAGATACAGAAAATAGATAGATGAATGAATCAATGCAGAATCAAACATTTAATTAACAAGTTATAATGAACAAATATTAATTCTCCTGCTTTGTTTGTTTTTAAGATTAAACAGTTTGAATGGCTTGAGCAGGAAGTCAGCCGGCCAATCAGCAATGACCTGACAGGGTGGGCCCCCTCCCCACATCATCCTCTGGCCAAACAGTCATCCAAAAACAGCCCTGGAGATCCCTCTTCCTCCAAGCTGTGTCACGGGGACCGTCAACTCCTCCTCTTCTACCAGGAGCAGTGTGAGCAGAACATCACCACTGTAAACAACGCCATTGATGCCTTCTTCACCGCCGTCAACTCTAACCAGCCACCAAAGATTTTTGTGGCTCACAGCAAATTTGTCATCCTCAGTGCACACAAGCTGGTGTTCATAGGTGACACGTTATCACGACAGGCCAAGTGTCCCGAGGTGAGGGCCCGGGTGGCCCAGAGCAGCAACACCCTGTGTGAGAAACTCAAAGACATTGTGATCAGTACCAAGACGGCAGCGCTGCAGTATCCTTCCCCCGGAGCAGCCAGAGAGATGACGGAGAGGGTGAGAGAGCTGGCAGGGTGCACGCAGCAGTTCAGAATGGTGCTGGGACAGCTTCTGCTCATGTAGGGGGGGGGAGCATGGCCCAAACAGTGACACAGACTGCAATCTCCCACAAACAGGAGGGAGTGAACAGTGTGCACCCCAGCAGGACAGGGGAGGGGAACTGGTGTGAGGTTGGACAACATGCAGGGCTCAGCACAGTGATACTTTCCATCTCTTATCCTCCTGACATGTAGCATGAAGGTCTGAGGTAGCCCGTATCCTGGTGGTCACGGACCCTGTCTGGGATCAGGGCCGACAGCATCACATCTAATCTCTGTCTGTGTATTTAACACTGGGATCATTCCTCTCTCTCTTCCCTCCTTCCTCAGTGTGTGTTCCTCCTGACAAAAAACAAAACAAACAAAAAAAAAACCATCATATCCGAGGTGGGCGTGGCTATTATATCTGAAGTGGGCAGTGCCAATGGCTGTAAAGTAATCACTGTAAATATTTAAGTTACCTGTTCAGCGAGATAAACAGAAAAATAAATAAATTCCACTATATAAATCAAATGAAATAGTTCCCTTTTTTGAAGAAAGAAAATATGAAAACATAAGTGTAGTTTTTAGAAAATATCAATAATTATTAATATTCTGTATAAATATGGCTCTGATCCTTGTGTCCTTCTTGTTATGGATGTCTAAACTCCACATGGTATGTATAACTATGTTGTAGTAAGTTTGAAGTCCTCTTCCTCAGTGACAAACATGTTCAAACATCAGCTGTATGCCTCGGTGAAAAAAATGACTGAACAGTGACTCCACCGAGGCAACCCTTCTGCCAAAAATGTCCCCAAACTGTATCATTGCAGGAGCAGTTAAACATCTGATTTGAGCCATTTCAGATGCTTTTTTAAAGCTGTACCTATGTTGTTTTGTAAGAGGCACGTATTTGAAAAAGTGTTAAAATACATCAAATGCCATTAAATCTGTATTTTGTTTTTATTTCACGTTGTCATATTAAGTGTCCTTTTTTCTACCACCACATGAAAATATGTGTTGTAGAAAGTGTCCCCTTATAGCAATAGCAAGTAGCCAACAGATAAAACACAACAACCCTGATGAAAACCAGGTTTGGTTGCAACACATTGGTCAAACTTTTTAACATTTTTGTAATGTAAAAAAAAAGCATTTTAAATATTTTTTCCACAAACTCTATAGAGTACCTTTAATTTGTTTTGTGTTGGCCACTTGCTTTTTTGCAAGTTCATACCGCTTTTTTATTTGAAGCAAGAACCCTTGTTTGCAATCAACAAAAGTTTGTATCTGAAGCATAAAAATATGTGTGACTTATACAAGGACCCAGCAATACCTCCCAATCATTTTTTAAATTTTAGTATCATTTAGCCCAATTCCATTTATTTATATAGCACCAACTAACAACAAAAGTCAGCTCGACAAAAATCTATCCATCCAGTTTCTTTACCCGCTTCTCCATTCTGGATCAAGAGGAGCTGGTGCCTATTTCCAGCAGTCACTGTGTGAGAGGTGGAACACCCTGGACACGTCGCAAGTCCATCGCAACTCAACAAAAATTACAAGTCCAAATTTAGTTCAAAGCAAATCCAGATTCAAATCTAATTACAGCCAATTCGACCCAGGTATAATACAATCCAATTACATATAGGACATTATTATCCATTTTCTATATCTTATCTATGGTAGGGTCGCAGGGGGAACAGTTCCAGTAGGAAAATTGACTTTCCCTCTCCCCAGCAACACTGTCTAGCTCCTCCTGGGTGATTCCAGGGTGAGAGAGAGTCCTTGAGTGTGCCAACTCCTTATGCATAAACTAGCGCTAGGGAAGTGGATGTCACATCTCTGGTGAGAAAGGAACCAGATCTTGTGCATGAGGCTGAGCAATATATATAGTTGGGCTCACCTCTACACAGAGCTTGGGCTCTGAAACTTAACTCCTAAAGAGGAATGTGGCTTTTTCCTACTCTGGAATTGCCAAGAGAGAATGGCTTTGGGCAGGTGTGGACTCACAAGCCCATGGCTGAGCGCCTTGGTGTTGGAGTTCTTCTCTGTGAACAGGGTGGTTAACTTTCTGCAGCTTCAAACAGCAAGAGGGAAGGTTTTAATTGTGCTTATGCTTATCCACCTTTTTACTAACTGGCATTATGAAATGCCAACACTCAGCACATTTCAACTCACTGTACTTGACCCACTCACTGCACATGTTAAGTCAAAGTTTTTGAAGGTTCTTATCAGCACATTTTTTCATTTGTATTTTTTTCTTACATTTAACAGTAAAATGTTATCCTAACAGTTAGAAAAAGCAACTTGAATTCTATTCTGAAGGTAAAAACATTTTGCTTCCCATCCGGGAAAACTGGAAAATGCGGCATTCCAATTTTAGACTGCATGAAATTGGACCTTACACCACTGGGTGTAACATGTCCTCACAAGCACAGAAAGAAAGCAAAGGCAAGAGAAAAACTTTTAAAAAGCTCTCCAAACCTGTCCTAACTGGGCAAGCCAGCCAGGAAATCTATATAACTCTATCCTTTTAAGCCTAACAGGACTCTCAGACAGAGAGCATGTAAGCATAAGGCATCTAAACAAACTGAGCGGTGTGGTGTCTGCAGTTCAGTGCAGCGAGGAATTTTCAGACCTCTATATTGGAGGAACTATACAGCCTCTCCACAGATGCGTGGCTCAACACAGGAGAGCACCTCTTCAGGACAGGACTCAGCTGTTCACCTACACCTTAAGGATAAGGGACACTTCTGATGAAAACACTGTTCATTTTCAAGACAGAGAAGACAGATGGTTTGAGAGGGAGTTGAAGGAAGTCATTTACATAAAAAAGACTTAGGAGGAGACAGAGGAGGAGGTTTCAGATTTCAGAGTTCTAAGCCCCATCCACACAAGAATGCTGCTTTTTCAAAAAGAAAATCCCTCAGAAACATGGTAATATTTTAGGAAATGTTTTCATTCGCATGGAAACACAGAAAACTACCCAAAATGCTGTAGTAACTATACTAGGCCTGTATGTGGCGCTGTAACATTGCTACAAAAATACACTAGAAACAGTAAAGAGGAGGAGACACTCCTTACTAAACATAAGAACAAAGAGATGAGGATGTCAAATACAAATACCATGATTCCAGAGTAAAAAAGGATTTTCTCACTCTGGAAACCCATTTTTAAAAATACTATTAAGAGGCTCCTAAAATATTGTTTCTGTGTGAATGAAAGGATGAAATTCATCCATCCATTTATTTTCTTTACCCACTTCTCCATTCTGGGTCCCAGGGAGCTGGTGCCTATCTTCAGCAGTCACTGTGTGAGAGGCAGTGGACACGCTGGACAGGTCACAAGTCCATTGCAGGGCCACATAAAGACAAATGAGACAACCATTTACACTCTCCCTCACACCTAAAGACAATTTAAGAATTACCAATTAACCTACCATGAATGTAAACTCCAACCAGAAAGGCCCCAGGCTGGGATGCGATCCTGCAAACTTCTTGCTGGAAGGTGACAGCTCCAACCACTGCACCGCTGTGCCACCCAAGGATAAAATTACATTTTAAAAAAAATCTTTGCTTATTTACAAAACACTGTTCCCGTGTGGACGAGGCCAAAAATGTATAACATAGGATTAAGCATGATACCCAGTCATTTTCCCTCAAATTCACATTTTCATGCATGTGACTAAAGCCAGTTGGAATTGTTTGGGCATCTGGTAAGGATACCCTCCTGTCCAAATGATAGGAGACCCCTGGGAAGACCCAGGACATGCTGGAGAGGCTATGTCTTTTGGTTGGCCTGGGAATGCCTTAAAATCCTCCTGGAAAAGCTACAACCCCTGGCAAAAACTATGGAGTCCCCACTCTTGCAGGATGTTCTTTCAATTGTTTGTTTAACTTTGTATTTGTTTGTTGTTTATTTGTTTAAAATATACAGAGACGGTGCACAGACATACCACAAAACTATAATTTAACTATAATCCAACCTTCTGGCATTAGGAAATAAAAAAAAAGAAAAAAAATGATGTAGTTAGTCACAATTACCTTTTTATAAATAGAGGAAAGAATATGGAATCATGAGAAAAACACACAGAGCCATTAGTACTTTGTTGCATGATCTCTGATTTTTATAATAGCTTGAATCCTCCAAGGCAAGGACCTAACGAATGACAAACAGTGTTCTTCATCAGTTTGGCTCCCTCTGTCTCTTTTTGCTGTTACCACATGCTCTGTGTAGAGAGTATGTGGTTGTTTCAGGTGAACCCATTTCAATTTAGTTTCTGTATTTCTGAAGCGCTAGAGCTATTTTGACACCTGTATGGTGCTATTTTTTGTATGAGAGAATACATCTGAGGCTACAGCCATGAATGTCCAGGTCAAAAAGTCACACCAGTGTTAAATAAATATTTTTTATCTTCATTTCTAAAGTGTACTACAGTAGATTAAACCATAAACCATTCATTGGTTCCCAGTTTGTTTTAGAATTGATTTTAAAGTTTTATTGATGATCTATAAGGCCCTGAATGGGCAGGCTCCTGTACATCTGTCTGACCTCCTGCAGCCTTATGTGTCCTCTAGATCCCTCAGATCTAATAATAATTTATGTTTAGTTGTACCAAGGTCCAGGCTGGTCCACAGAGGTGATCAGGCCTTTTCAGCTGTCGCTCCTAAACTGTGGAACCAGCTGCCCTTCCAGATCAGAAAGGCTTCAACTTTTGGTGCTTTTTAAGTCTCATCTAAAAACACATTTGTACTAATTGGCTTTTAGTACAGCATGAAAGCTAACATTTTAACATTATTTTAATGTTTTATTCTTTGCAGAATTTATTTTAAGTATTTTACCACTTCTTTAAATAGTTTAAAAAAATAGTTTTTATGGTCTCTTGTGGTTTGTTGTTATTTTCTCTTTATTTTATGTACAGCCCTTAGCCCTACAACATGTGCTATATTAATAAATTGGGTTTGATTGTAAGGATTTTGACAAAACTCTCAGAAACTAATACTCGATGTGTATCTAAAACTGATTGACATTTACAGTCAACCTATTTATGATGGTTGCAACAGCTAATCTACCTTTGCCAACACAAAAATGTCTATAAAATGCCTAAATTTATGGATAATTAAGTAAAGTTTATGTGGTAGTAGCTGAGAATCATCCTCAGAACGTACTCCAAGCATTAACATCTCACAAGACATAGCTGTGATGGCCATTATGAATTAAAACTCTGTCATGAAAAGTGGTGGATGAAATTTCTTCAAGGAATACTAGGCCTTTAATGTGAATTGTTTTACACAGATGTTTGTTGACATGATAAGTTGTATCTGTGGCTGTCACATTAGTTCTCACCGCATCCAGGGGAGCATTAAAACCAAAACAACTCTTCCATTTTAGATTAAAAGACAAACACACTGATTTTACTGCAAGTAACTTCAAAATATTTTTTTTATTTTGACCTTTCTGATTAAAAACACAATTAAAGTCTGAGTCTATCTGGATTTCTGTAGCTGGAGAGTGTTTTTCTTTTTGAACTACCAAACAAGTTTTAAATCATTTTATTTCAAACTGGTCTGAGAGAAAGAAAGAGATGAACACAGAATCCATCAGTGGTTTTATGATCACATCATCTTCCAGCTGGCCTAGTGTGCCGGTTACTTCTACCAGGGAATCGTGTTGCCCTCCCAGTCCAGCAGCGTCCCAGTATGTTTCCTACTAAGTGTTGACATCACACCCAGCATGCCAACAACACTGTCCTCAGGGGTGAGTGGAGCCTTCATATGAGAACAAACACAAAATTTTTCAAAACCACTTTGTCTTTAAAACTCACTATCTATAAAACTTCACAGCAGTGATCACCAATTGTCAACCTGTCTGTGTTTGGCACTTCTGTCCCATAGGGGGTGGAGGTTGGAGACTACATCTGTATAATATCTAGACCTCTGACTAGAAACACAAAAGTGGAATCAGGAACAGGACCAACCTTCACTGTCAACTGGTCCCAGTACAAGTTTAAAGTCCTGCCACCTCCAAGTAAATGAAGCGGAATGTCCCCTTTTTAACATAAAAAATACACCACAGATAATTTTTGTCAGGTGTTGACTCTTGTGGATTCATATAGTTCTTACATTGCTGCTATATGTTCAAATATTAATTTTTATACAATTAGATTTAATTGGTTAAATCATACTTAAAAGAAAAGTCATGCGATTCCATGAATGTGTGCAGGGAAGTCGCGGGACTTAAAGCTTTGCTGCTGCCACTGTTGGCTGATTTTTATCTTGAAATGCGCTGTATAAATAAGTTATTTACTTAGTACTTTACCTTTCTTTAGCTAATAAACCACTGTAAATATTCCATGCCCTCACCATCTCTCCTCCCATGTCAGTGCGGACCAAGCCGGGGTGGATGGCCATCACCAGAATGTTGTGACTCTTGAAGTCCTCAGCCTGACAGCGAGTCAGCATGTTCAGTGCTGCCTGGTGACAGCACAAAGGGCAGATC
>NC_051440.1:992680-1000180 GCF_001649575.2 Kryptolebias marmoratus
GCTTTTTGGCTCAGCTCTCTGTTCACCATGACAGACCGGTACAGCGCCTGCTTCACTGCAGACGCTGCACCAATCTGCCTGTCGATCTCCCGCTCCATTTTTCCCTCATTCGTGAACAAGACCCCAAGATACTTAAACTCCTCCACTTGGGGCAGGACATCTTCCCCGACCTGGAGAAGGCACTTTACCCTTTTCCGGCTCAAGACAATGGCCTCGGATTTGGAGGCACTGATCCTCATCCCGGCCGTTTCACACTCGGCTACGTACCACTCCAGCTTGCAAACAAATCTTATCCGACTTATTTTATATTTATTTTTTCCCAAGTGAAGAAGACATTGTGGATGATTGACAGTGGGGCAAAAAAGTATTTAATCTAGCCACTGATTGTGCAAGTTCTCCTACTTAGAAAGATAAGAGAGGTCTGTAATTTTCATCATAGGTACACTTCAATTATGAGAGAAAAAATGAGGGGAAAAAATCTAGGAAATCACATTGTAGGATTTTTAAAGAATTTAAAATTATGGTGGAAAATAAGTATTTGGTCAATAACAAAAGTTCAACTCAATACTTTGTAACATAGCCTTTGTTAGCAATGACAAAGGTCAAACATTTCCTGTAAGTCTTCACCAGGTTTGCACACACTGAAGCTAGTATTAAAATCTCACGAGACATGGCCCCGTTCATTCTTACCTTAACACGGATCAGTCGTCCTGTCCCCTTTGCACAAAAACAACCTCAAAGCATGATGTCCTACCCCCATGCTTTACAGTAGGTATGGTGTTCTTGGGATGCAACTCAGCATTGTTCTTCCTCCAAACACAACGAGTTGAGCTTTTACAAAAAAAAATTATTTTGGTTTTATCTGACTACACGATATTGTCCCAGTTTTCTTCTGATTCATCCATATGCTCTCTGGCAAACTTCAGACGGGCCTGGACATGTGCTGGCTTAAGCAGGGGGACATGCCTGACACTGCAGGATTTGAGTCCCTCTCGGCATAGTGTGTTACTGATGGTAGCCTTCGTTACTTTGGTCTCAACTCTCTGCAGGTCAATCAGTCGATCTTGCATGTGGCCCCAGATCGAGCGAGATTATCAATGGTCTTGTATGTCTTCCTTTGTCTTACAATTGCTCCCACAGCAATTCACACCAAACTGCTTGCCTGTTGAAGTACATAAAAAGAAATGGACATAAGACAAACCCACCTTTGAAAGGAGAAACGGTCCTGCAACATTAGTTTCAAACACCTCCATCATGTTGCTTTTTATGGTGTCCAGTAATGTTGCTGGTTGAAGTGGTTTGTTGATAGCAGCATTGTTGATTAGGAGGTTTAACCCGTCAGATCCAATCTGCTGACTCACAGCCTGGACTGCAGCGGAAATACTGTCCTCATCTGCCATGTCTGTAATAACATCCAGTTATTCAGCTGCATATGAACACAATCCCACAACTATAATAAACCAAAACATGTGTTCTTGATGTTATTTGTTTATATAAAGATGAAAGCAAATCCTAAAAGTTCTTTTAAAAAGTGACTGGATTTCGTGTTTGTCGAACATGTTTCAAAACTCCTCTGTGGAGCTTTTTCAGTTCAAACTGAAAAGTGCAATGTTTAGAACTTTTGAACCGCAGTGGGTTGTACAGTTTTTTGCATGCTTAAAATGTGCAAATCACTCTCTCAAATGACTCAAAGATTGACATCTAAGAAATTTATTTGAACAATCATATCAAGGCTCGACTTGACTATGTCAGTTTTGCAATCGGATCTCCCCCTAAGAGTTGTACTAATGATACTGTTGTGGCAGCAAAAAATCAATTTCCAGGCACTGTTAGATGAAATCACTCAAACAGGTTTATTTATATATTATGCACAAAATATAGAGAGCATTAAAGACAATTAAGAATTAATATCAGAGTCCAGGTCCGAATGGGGAAGCTCCAAATCAAAGCTCTGATCCCCCCAAGTTAACACAGGTGCTTTTATTAAAGATATTGAAATACTGGACCAGAAGGAGGAGTTAGGGAAAGGGAAGTCAGTCTGTTTCCCAAGGGAAGAAAATTCAACATCACTTCTATAAACAAGTTCATTCTGTAAGAACCCATGGGACTTGGAACAGAAGTCATAACATTATCAGGACTTATAAACAACAGGTGTTACCCTACAGTAAATTCTGCCATTACATTCCCCTCTTCTGATTTTAGAAAATATGTAATATTTGATATTAATCACACATTAAGTTCATTACACTCCCCTTTAATCGTGTCAAAGAATATGCTAATTGAAAAACAAAAGAAAAAGTGAATGGTAAAAAAAAGAAGGGGACATCTAGTAGAAATAACAAAACATAAACACAAGATACGAAAAACCTACCGGCCCGTCCAACCAACTCTTTATTGTTATAGTTTCATTTGGTAGGAAAACTTATCTTGCCAGAGATGGTTATGAATATGTTTTGTCATCCCCCAGGTGAAATTTCAAAAGAGAAGAAAAATTAAAAAAAATAAAAAAAACAAATAACATTTCAGTTGAGTTGTTTAATCCTCAACCTTAACACACATGTTCTAACGTTATTGCTGCCAATTGTCCAAAAGAGAAACAAATGTATATTTTTTATGAAGTCCCAACAAATCACTACCCTGTGACATATTGTCGGGGTGGAGCTCTGCAAATGTAGGAGCTCTCATCAGTGCTAAAATGTGTCCTGCAGTTATTATTTGAAATAACAAACTTATATAGTGTTAGCTCATGTGGGCACCAAACTGTTGTATATCTGAGCCATCGTGCAGCTGAAAGATGTGAAGTTTACTGCTCTGAAAGGATAATAAAACAGAATGTGGTACCTGTAGAACTGATTTCATGCATCAATTTTCCTCATTCATACCTTGAACAAATGGTGTGTTTGGGTAAATGTGGGGGACATCTGAAGTGCAAGTTTTTAGATAAGTGAAAGTGGATTCAGCTTACGCAGACAATTGGATAATATCAGCAACCTGAAGTTCTCTTCACTGAGACTCCTCAAAGGATTCTCCAAGATGGAATATTCTGAAATGAAATTCCTGTAGGAAGATATAATGCCCAGAAAAGATATGAATTGTCTTTTTTTTGTCACTGGTCTGGGTATGTTTTGAACTGCAGACGCACGATGAGGTGAACTTCAGATAAAGAAAGAGAAATGGAGAAATGTTGTATAAGAGAAAAACTGTTGTCCTCCTGGACACCTGAGGGAGAGTAAAGAAAAGGGAAGGGTGTATTCCCACACACATTCCCTGAATGTGCGTGACTCCTTTGCCCCTCTTCAGAGGGTGAAGAATCAGGGGTTAAAATTGGGTTGCAGATTTTTAAGAGAATAAGTAATTGTATCACAAACATGTAACAGACAAGTCAAAACAAAACAGAACACAAAATACAACCGAAAACACAGAACACAAAACATTACCTAAAAAGGAATCTATAAATCCAATTTGTTGACCTAATTGTTAACTTGTTGATTGTAATTAATTCTCAATTTTATGTGTGCACACAACTCGTAATAATTTATGTTGAAAGTTTGTACAGGTGCTTGAAATCCTTGGAAATACCTGAATTTCAACAAGGTGTTTTCAAGATTTGAAAGTGCTTGTTGTCTGTATATTTTTCTTAAAAGTGGTTTTATATTAAAAAGCTCACAGTTTTGTAATAGGAGCACTCTAAAACTTAAAATTTTGTTAGATTTTATTTTGATTTGTTCTTGCTATGTAGAATACTGTCACAAGACATTGTAAGTAACAGAAATGAATCATTTCGAATGATCGTGAATTGAAACTGTTTTCTTGAATTTAAACATATAGTTTTATCCCCAAAGTGTGGTCCTTGAAAAGCTGTGATTTCGCTAGACAGGAGGTAGGGACAGTGGAAATCTCTTTCATCCATTCATGCACTATATTATCAATATTAATATATAGTATATTAAAAAAAGGTTGTAGTTTAATTTAGATTAACTTAATTTTTAAGTTTTTAATTTTTAGATGTCTTTTTTCTTAATTTTTAAATTAATTCTTCTTCGGCACCTGTCACCACCATTAGAAACTGGCCTCAGGTTTTCAGCAATTTAAGCTTGAGGACTTTAACAAGGAGTCTGTGACTCCACCGTGCATGGTTTTCAGCTCCAACCCTGGTGGTGAAAGATGTCGAATTTGTCTTTGTCATGCTGGAAGGCAACTTCTTGACCCACATGCAGAAACAGAACCCAGGATCAGTAAGAGATGTTTAATAGGGAAAAAGCAAACAGTTCGAGTCCAGCAGGGTTATTTGGGATCTGCTGCGGAACCAGCCGGTGTAGGTGGGGGGCCGGCGGAGGGTGTCGGAAGGCGAACGGCTGCGGTCCTCAGCTCACCAGGCAGGATCGAGGTGTCAAGTCTCGAGGAGGTTATCTGGAAGCGGAAAAAACAGGTGTCACTTGGAAAATTCTCAAGGAAGTCACAAAAGCTCTTAGTGGTGGCCTGAAGTACCATTACTGGTTAACAATCTGGCATCGATGTGCTGCCTGACTCCAGTTTTAAGCCTCCGTGGAAATTAAACAATCTCTGACAGGTGTGAGGATCCCAGCGTCCCTGGTTACGCCCATCAGCGATCATCCACCAGACGGCCCCTGGTGGAGGGAGCGAGAAAACAGCAGGAAAACACCTGGCACCCAGGATCATCACAGTCTTAAATTAACAAAGCATTGTTATTTGCTAAAGGAAAAAAAAAACAGAGCCGAATGGATTTGTGTCATTTTATAAAGTTCATTTAATTTAATTTCCTCCTCCTGGCTTTAGATTTAGAGGTTAAATTTAAGGCCTTAAAACTTAGAGTGACGTACTGCTGAGAACGTACTGCAGTTTTCTGTTGGTGTGAGTTATTTGGAGTTAAATTCCAACCATATAAATTTATCAATGTTGTGCTAATTTAGTCTTTTACAGCTGTAAAAAGAAACAAAAGCCTTGTAGCTTTTAAGTTGCTTTTTACTGTACAAGGTGTTTGAAACTTTGAAAGTTTACAGCTTTTCATTGTTCCTCCTCATCGTCATGCACAAAAACATGTTTTTTTTTCTTTTAGTTTAGTTGAGCAAGTATTTGTTTGAGCTTCATTTAATCTGTTTTTTTGTTGTTTTTTTTAAGATGCCCAAATAAATTTGTCTTTGACGTCAAATATCTGTATGAATTTCAGATAGTGCTTTAGTTGGTAAGCACAGATCTTTTTCAGACAAAAAGCATGCTTCAAAATTTGAATCTGTGGTAAGCATCAATTCCACAGTTACCTGACAGTGCACTGTGTAATGAAAGGTTTTTTTCTGATCGCTGACTGTTGTTTAGAAAACATCACATTTGGTCAGCCGGCAAAATGATCCAATTAGTTTAAATTTTTCTTACACGCATGTACAAATTACCCCACGTCATTCCATTCAATGTGTTGTGTTTTTGTCAAATAAATGTGAGGTTAAGATTGAGGAACACAGAAAAACTTCCTCTGTTCCTCTCTGAGGCACACACATTCAGCCGCTGTGTGTGTGTGTGTCCCAAAACAAAGCAGATACTAACAGGTTTTCAGACAAGGTATAGAATCATTTTTCTCAAAACCAGAACCAGGTGCTAATGACACATTTAACATGCAGCCCAAGTCATCAGATGTTTACATCTGGAGAAAGCTTAAGTTTTTTTCATTTTTCAAATTTCCCTTTAAACCCGAAATGCATTGAAAGTCTCGTCATAATCAGCAAGCAGTTGTTCTTCGCAGGAAAATAAAGAAACAGGTTAACCATTCACTTCATAATTATTAAGCTTCTCTCTGTTGTCAGAAAGAAAATCAGCAGGAAAATTATTCAATTTATTACATTCAGCAAGCATTTCTTTATTGCAAGAAGCAGTAGGAACATTTTCACTTAACAAACTCACATCTACTTGTCTGGTGTTTGTGTGTGGTTTATATCACCTTTTGTTGAGTGCACTGCCCGAGTCGATCCACCCTCACATGCCACATGCAGTCAGTCTACCACGGCCCCGTCGTTCCACTGACACACATCCAATGTCCTCACCTGGTGCGCAGATTGTAGCTTTTCCCTCGGCCACACTTCCTTTGCTCTTCTGGTGTTAGCAAAGCGGTGTGGAATCTTGCCAAATCTGGGGGTTTAAGCTTTTTTGCTAAAACTCTTCCCAGTTCTGCTCCTGCAGGTGGAATGAAATGCAGAATTCAGTTACTTGATCAGAAAAACAGTCCTACAGTGGAGAGGATCAGTCTGATTTGTCCTTTGCATCGCCTTAGGTCAGAAAACAATATCCAATACCCATAAATGCACTGACTTCAACTATGGGTGCATTTAAAACAGGGGAAAACATTAGTCCTTGAAGTTTGTCCCTTGTTTCTGACTTTAGATCGGAGATCATGTCGAGCAGGTTGGATACTATCTCCTTTGTCTTTTGTCCATGTCTTGTGTTTAAAATTTGTTTTGGAAGCTTTTTCCATCATCATCGTAACTAGATTGTTCTTCATCATCATCATCAGGCATGCTGTCTCTGTCTCTTCTATGAAGAAGTTGTTGTTGTTGATATTAGCACAGATGCTGTTGATAGTTGAGGGGCGGGCTTCAGCTGCCTCTGGAGGTTGTGTTATGATCAGCAGCTGTCTCTGGAGGTGCAGAATGAGGTGTCACCTGTTGGGCCGTGAAACAGGGTAGGCATGGAGGTCAGAGTTTAACACGAAGAGTGCACTCAAGTCCAGGTACAACCGTTTAGAGAAGGAGAAGAGAAATAAATTTTTAAAAATTAAAAATTGTGAGGACATTTATAAGGTGAGGGTTTAGTATTTCCTGCTTTAATTTAATTATAGCCTCAGAATCAGAAACATTTCAGATTACGTTAGAGAAGTAGAAGCATTGTTGCCCAGTAATTTTCCCCAAATACTTGTTTACTCTCAGTCAATTCTTTAGCATGCTTTTTTCGCTCTCTGCTCTCACTCTCTTTCATCCAGCATTCCAAACATTCTCTCTGTTTTTTCAAGCTGCAGCAGACTTTTTGTTTGTATGTGTTTTGCCTCTCTCAGTTTATTTTCTCTGTTGTTTTAATTCTCTTTCTATTATTTTCAAAACATTTTGCTTCCAAGTACTGCCTGCAGGAAAAATGCCATTTTTATCTAGTCATACACTCCATACACACTTTTTCAACGTATTTTGTTATCATAAAGTCAAACAATTTGCCCTATGGGGGAGATCCGACCTGGGAGCTACTTTGACCCATTTCTTCTGAAATCGGGTGGGATATCCGCTTTAGACTGCTAACATCTTAACAGAATTCACAACATCAGCTCTGTGACCGCTCTGCCTCTTATCACTTTAAGATGGGCCTTCATTTCCTATAAAGGGCTTTAGGTTATACTTACAGGTTTGGTTCCCCGTTTTTAGAAAAAACAAAACTGTAAGAAATCTACCTGCCTTATGCGCCGATAAGGTCTTCTCTAGGATTTCTCCTAGAACCAGTAGCTCCTCC
>NC_051440.1:1002680-1042218 GCF_001649575.2 Kryptolebias marmoratus
ATGCAAATGTTTTACAAAATATGAAAGAAAAGGTTTTATTTTGTTCAGTGTTTTAATTACTCTTTTAGTGGCAGCTTTTCAGTTTTTCTATTTTACAGGCAGTTTAAAAGTACAAAGTTCACTGTACATTTTGTCCCAGCACCACTTTGAAAGCTTCACACAACAAACTGCAGTTTAACACATGCCCTCAAAGAATTGTATTAATATAGGATAAAGTATTTTTGTGAAATTTTGAAGCATTTATGGGCAACGCTGAGTACATAAGAAGTGCTGTCACAGTTTGGATTAGGTATTTTGAGTTTTTGATCAAGTCTTTTTAGATTATGCACAGATTTTGTCAGTAGTTATGTGTAAATCACGAGGGAGTAAGTTCATACTGCATGGTGAAACCACAAATTGTTCTGAATCAAAGGTGTGTTTGTCAGTGGATGGTACGGGTGCAAGATGGACATGATGGTGCTTTACCTCAGCTCTGGGGCTTTCAGGTTCCCTGCAGCAGACATAAATGTGAGCATCTTCTCCTGTCTTCTCTGCCAGCTGTCTGACCAATTCCAAACCAACCCCTCTGTTGGTACCAGTCACCACAATGTTGCCGCCCAATTTGACAGACATGTTCCCAGTTCAGACCCGGGCTGCTGCCTGGCAGTAAATGAGTGAGTATGTGAGAGGCAGCTCTTGATATGTGCGCATCTTTTGAAAGTGGACAGGATGTTATCATTTCATCACTCTGTGTCAACATGAACTTTATCAATTGTTTTACGTTTGCTCGTGTTCTATTGATTCAGCCATGATGTTCATTACATAACCAGGCTCCCAGTATAACTTTATTACTGAAAATAATAAAGGAGGTGGCTGATGTGCATTCCTTCAAGGAATACTAGGTTTTTGTTGTCATGTAGTTTGGGTCTATTAAGAAAAATACTTTCATCTTAAAGTTGATATGAAAACATGAATATGATTCAAAATATGAATCTTTTGTTAACCGTTTAATGCAAACTCAACATCCTGACATTTTATAAAAATCTGAAATGTGGTGAGTCAGAGTGCAGAAACAGTATGGTTAGAAAATGATTACAGCACTGATGTTGTCAGGACCCAGAACATGAAGAAAGTGTGTGGTCACGTTTCATAATTCTCAGTAAGGAAAGAAAAGCTCCTCCTGTCTTTAGGGTTGGACAAAATGTTCACCTGCAGCCACCTGAGAAGATAAGACCAGATCTGATATAGATTTTCCTTTTATTTTATTATATTAAATGTTGGAATAAATGTGGTCTTACATCACCATTTGAATGGTTTAAAAGTTTCTGGTTACCCTCAGAACAACAGTAGGTCACAAAGATTTTTACCCCATTGATAATCTGTCTGTTGTGTTGCCTCAGAATCTGGACTTCAAATGGATTTTGAAATTATTATAAGTAATTAATGTACACTAAATACTCCATATTAAAATGTTCAATGGAGAACTAACTAAAGTCATATCATTCCTTGAAGCATTTATATCCCCCACCATCTCTTTCATACCAGATTTAAGATCATCTTTCCTTGAGAAATGCTGAAGTTGTAACCGTACATGCATATATATATATATATATATATATATATATATATATATATATATATATATATATATGTAAACACATACATATATTTTATTCTGAATTCTCAAGTGACGTGAAGATGTGAAGATTAAATGGGCAATTGAAACAAACCTTTCCTAAAATAAAAACTTTATTATATAAAAATGCTTTTGATACAAAAAAAGTGTTGTGTAACTTACACAAAGTATTCCAAGCTGAGACACAAAGTTCAGAGTTTTACTGATATAGTGGTTTACAGCCCTTTATATAATCATGCTGTGCTGCTCATAGTACCCACTGACATCCTGTGTAGATGTTACTTCAGCTATGAAAGCTCAGAGTTGATCCTTGGCCAGTCATCAGTCAGCTTTATTTTCACTGGTTAGAAGACGAAGTGATCAGGTGACAGAAAGAAGCTCACAGCAAGTTCCTGAAATTCTTCTTTAAAAGAGCTGGTAAACCATTTAACCTGTACCAAATAAAATACTAATGAATACATGGCTAATATCAGTGTGGGGCTTTACTAGATGATGTCTTCCTCACTGAGCAAAAACTATATTGTAAAAATGCTGATTCTGGTCCCCATCTGAGCATTTTATTCCTGTTGTACTTCCTGTTTATTACTTGAAAAAAAAAAAATATATATATATCTGTAGTTCATATCTATAAACTGTAAGGGTGTTAAGGATCACCTAAGTCAATAAAAAAAATAAACACACCACCCTTGCTAATGTGTACTGTCTAAGGTAGCTGCTCTTGTAAATTAGGATTTGTCAACTGATATCTTCATTGTCAAATTATAATAAAACCCCAATTCAGAAAAAGTTGGGACTTTCTGTAAATAAACAAACAAAAAAAAACCCAATGATTTGCAAATCATATAAACTCAAATTTTAAGACAGTAATAGAGCATAGTAAACATATCAAATGTTAAACTAAGAAATTGTACATCCATGCATTTCTTTTCCAGGTCGCTGGGAGCTGGTGCCGATCTCCAAGAGTCACTGTGTGAGAGGCCGGGGATACCCTGGCCAGGTCGCAAAAGAAAAAAAAAAGAATAGAAAAAAGGTAATTTTGAATTTGATGGCAGCAACACATCTCAATATATTTGGGGGATGGTCAACAAAAGGTTTTAAAAGGAAGTGGTGGAACTGGAGGAGCATTTTGCAACTAACTAGGGAAACTGGTCAGTAAGAGGACTGGGTATAAAAAAAGCATTTTAGAGGCTGACGTAAAGATGGACAGAGGTTCACCAGTCTGTGAAATCTGTCTAAAAATAGTGAAACAATTTCAGAATAAGGTTTTTTATTGGACAATTGGGAAGACTTTGAATATCCCATCATCTACATTTCATAATATCATCAAAAGATTTCAATAATCTGGAGAAGTCTTTGAGCCCAAAGAAAGGCTGAAAGTCTATATTGGATGTTTGTGATTTTTGGGCCCTCAGGGGCCACTGCATTAAAAACAGGTCTGATTCTGTTATGAACATCACTGCATGGACTCAGGAACACTTCCACAGATCATTGCCTTGAAACACAATTCACTGTGTTATCCACAAATGCTGCTAAAAACTATATCAGGCAAAGAAGAAGCCGTCCAGAAACAGTGCTGTCTCCTCTGGACCAAAGCTCTGTTAAAATGGTTTGAGGGAAAGAGGAGAACTTTTCTGTGGTCAGATGAATCACAATTTAAAGTTATTTTCGGAGACCACGGATGCCACATCCTCCATACTGAAGAGGAGAGAGAGAGAGGGACCATCCAGCCTGTTATCAGCACACAGTTCAAAATCCTGCCTCTATGATGGTATGGGGGTGCATTAGTGCCTCTAGCATTGGGAGCCTACACATCTGGAAAAGCGCCATTAATGTAGAAAAGTCTATACAGGTTTTAGAACAACATATGCTCCCATCCAGATGATGGCTTTTTCAGAGAAGACCTTGTTTTTTTCAGCAATACAATACTAAACCTACATCCAATACATCCAACAGCATGACGTCATGGAGTCCAGGTCTGAACTGTCCTGACTGCAATCCAACTGAAAACCTTTGATGCATCATCAAACAAAAAAACTGCATCTCCTCAGCTCCTGGATGTTTACAGACTGATGGTGAAAGAAGAAGGGATGCTTCACAGTGAGAAACATGAACCTGGGACAACTTTAGTGATAGGTTGCTGCTATCAAATTTAAAATGACCTCATTCCCCACAATGGTACAATTCTTTGATATGTTTACTTCACTCGGTGGTCAGTGTTGCAGGCTTGTAATTCTGAGGCTGCAGGTTGGAGCCCAGGTTGCATCAAGAAAGGCATTCAGTGTAAAAACAATTGCCGAATCTTTCATGCAAATTTGCTTTCTATGGCAACCCCTGAACAAGGGAGCAGCTAAAAGAAAAAAAAAAAAAAACTGTTCTATTGTGAGTAAAAAGAGTTTATGAGATTTCCTAATCGTTGCATACTGTTTTAATGTATATTTTACATGTATGTTTTTCTTAAATTGGTGTTATAATAAAATAAAAATCTTATTGTACCCCTTTTATTTATTCAGTCTGAACTGTAAACCGTGTCCTTTAGGCCATGAGTTAAACACACAGTTTGATAAACTCCAGAAAGGTGCCTCTGATTGGGGCAAGAAAATATTCCAAATAATAAAAATAAAAATAAAAATAAATGTTTGCTTGAACTAATTCAATTTGAAACAAAAACGGAATACAGAACTGTATAAAATCTTCTGGTGCGAAAATTTAAAATAAAATTGACTCTGAGTTAGTGAGGGAATGTGACTTTTGATATCAGGGCTATCAAATACACAAATGGCCTGCCGTAGTGGTTTCTATGCATTAAATGGTGTAACCACTTGTCATACCCACACCTTTCATGGTTCTCCTCTGCTGCTGCACAACATGACCAGAAACCTTTTCCACTCAGCTGATGAAAACAAAAGCTCTGGCTTGTTTTTCTGGTCCAGCTGTTTATATTTCTTGGATGTACAGCATTTAGATTGTGTCCTCCTGTGCTCCTTTTCTGTTGTGGCTGTTGCATAAAATGTGCGCCCGCTTCTAATTGGAAGCAGTGATCATCTGTTATCGACATTGTTGTGTACTTCAATGTACCCATTCAAAACATGTGTTCTGTGATGGTTTGGTGTGAATACATGTACTGTTACACCCCTAATATATACAAGTATATTTAGAAAGAGAGAAAAAAGGGCACTGGTCTTTAAAATTCATCCCAACGATCTCCAAAATGCTTGATGGACAAGAAGCCAGATTTATAGAGAAAAGGTTATGGGAAGCCCAAACAAGTTTAACAACCTCTCTAGACAATGCTCAGATATTTTACAAAATGTGACAAAGATCGCAGTCAAGGCAAAAGTTACAAACTGTTTGAGTCAATCTTTTGTTTCTGTTTTAGCAGTGTTTGAAAGATATTTTACGTGGGGAAGTATTTCAGATCCACAGCACTCACAACAGGGTCTATAAGAGTTCCAGGCAAGCATCTGAACCACTCCAGGCCTCAAACTGCTACAAACCAAATGCTTGTTGAACCAAAAAGTCAATTTACTTGAAGATAGTTCGTGAGATTATTGTGTCAGGGCTACAAAAGTGTGAACGACACAAGAGTGCAAAGGAATAAGGGAGGGTCCAACTGAAGCACACTGAAACCTTCAGGTGATTCTGGAAAAGCTCTGAATTAAATGACTCCTTCAAACCAAAAATAGAAAATTACACAATGCTCTAAAACAAAGGATAATACAAATAACACAAGTCGCTATAGGAATAATTTGTTACTAACTGTAAGATAGCTACTGTCAGAATGAGAACAATAATTTGGCCTTTCTGTGTACTTACATGTCATAGTATCTTATATATTATGTACACAATAGCAGCAAATGTACTTTTGGTAAACAGGACGATGAGGTTAAAGAAAAAGTTATGGAAGAGGTTCAGATTCCTTATCAGAAGAATTCACTTCCCACAACTCAGTCACAAACTTCATTACACGTATGTACAATAGCTTTACAGGTTTACCCTCAGTCTGGATGTTGGGTCTGAAACAGGAGCTGCTGATGGCTGTGGAAAGCTTTAAACCCTTAAAGAGATAGTAAGGCTATTCTAAAGTGGGCTTCGGCATAAAAGGTATAAACAATAAATATCTTGCTTGTTGAAGATACAGTAGCTCTTTGACTGGCCTCAATGGGGAGTTTATTTCTGACAGGATTGATGAGCTAACAGATAATCTGAATAACTCACCATCGTCTTAAAACAGCTTCAATCTCAAAAATTTTATAGTTCGTGTGAACATTGTTATTGAAGCCTTTGCACAGCCGACAACTTAGCATTACAAAGTTATTTTGACATCAACATTATGGAATTCATGCCAAAAATGACCCTCTGGATGCCCCAAAAGTGCTACATGTCCATGCTGCTATTTATGCTAGCAAATAACCACATTATTCTATGTAAATAAACATGTAATGCTAAATTGACAGTGGTGTACAGGTTTACAAATAGTGTTCACATGAGATGCAATAGAATTCTGAAGATTAGAGCAATTTTATGACAGCAATCCATTTTGGTCTTAGCCCCACTTGGGCTAGCCATTAGCTCATCAGTCCTGACAGAATTAAACTCTATTTCATTAAACTGAGAACTATCTACAACAGGATAGATATTATTTAGACACCCACTTCAATATGGCCGAACTAGTCTCTAAAAGCAGAAATAAGCTGTTTCCAATGTGAAGAGAGTTTAAAAACAATGTCTTTTTTTTCTTGGACCTTATTGCATCAATCCACTCAGTCCTTCTCACATGCATTTAGTCATCCAGTTTGTATATTTACTAACCGTCCAGCCCTGTGCTGGCTGTTTACAACATTGAAGCTGGGAGGGGGGGCAGAAGCCCATGGCTTTAGCCTGACAGCACCAACATCTGCTGACCAACTTCATGCTGGTGAGTTCAGCCCTCAGGATTTAAGAATTCAGAATCCGGTTTTGAAATCAGGGGGAGAAGCAAAAGAAGCTTTCCTCTTTTGTTGGAATGAAAGTGAAAGAACGAGCTGCTGAGCCTTCAGGCAGAAAAAAACGAGTTTGAAGTTTCAACCTTCCACGAGTTTCAGATTGTTCGGAGTGGTACATCTTATCAGACGGTCACACTGAGATCTCAGGGATGACTGAATTTAGGACGGGAGACCTTTAGGAAACCACCTAATCCAAACCACCCTGTGTAAAGTGGCACATAAGAGGCATTCAAAAGATTTTCCCTGGTAAAGGGGGGCTGGACCAAGCCAGCAAGTTCACTTCATCCCTTTCTACCTGACAGGGTTGTTGGAAGGTCATGATGAGTCGGTGCAGGGAGAGGGAGGGGGAGGGCACAGATGGAAATAGGATCGTTCAGTAGAAGGGGACGGGGGGCAGCTTTCTTCAGCTGACATGTACTGGGAGCGGGGCGTGGGAGGTGGAGGGTATGGGTCAGAGTCTGAGTTAAGATCCATGTAGTACTTGTTGGGTTTCCCGTGGCTGGTGTGGCCTGAAGCCTTCCAGTGACCTGTTGAGGACAGCAGCCCGGCCGACTGATGGTGGGGGGTATAGTCGCTGTCGCAGACGTCCGTGCTGCAGGGGGTGGTGGGTGGAGCAGCGCCACGAACAGAGTGGTAGGGTCTGATGGGTGACAGAGAAAGAGGCAGTTTATTTGAGGATTCAGGCTTCCTAACATCTAATCTACAGTTAGTCATTTGGGTCAAACTTTGAAAATAAAGTTATGCACAATCTGTTAGAGCTCAGAGTGTGTTGGGAATGACCCAGTTACACACTACATTTTTGCTTAATATCTGCAATATTGGCTTGAGTTATAACCATTTTGTGGTTTTTGAGATCACTTGGCTGTGGCACCCAACTTGAATCGAGTTGACTCTAAAAGTTAATCAGTTGTAGATGTACATCCAATGATCTCTTTTTGAAAGTTTCATTCAAATCTGTCCACTGGTTCATGAAATATTTTGCTAATGGTATAAACAAACACACACAGGCTCAGGCAAAAAAATTATTACTGCTTCACCCTTGACGGGGAGCAAGAACTATGTTGATCACAATGAATGATTTAAAGAGCTAGGACCTGTAGGATCTTGTGGTGGATGGACTATTGGAGGAGTAGAAGATCTCTACATTGTAGAGAGAGCGATCCGTAGCCGGGGAAGGAGGAGGGTTCAGGATCTACAAACAAAAATAATGGCTGTTATCTGACTGGGATCTGAGCAAAAACACTGCAGGTCTGTGTGTGTGTGTGTGTGTGTGAACCTGAGGGTAGAAGGCTCCTTTGGTAGATGAAGAGCTGCTGGATGAAGCCCCAGTCACATGGTTCCTGTCATAGAGAGGAGCTCCACTGCTGCTGCTGCCCATCAAGCTAACTGAACTCATAATGGACTTTCCACAGGAGATCCCTGCATACATTTATACATCATTAGAACAACAGCATATTGTTTTGTATGTAAGACCTCTGCTGCAGTGTGCTGAGCCAACCTTGGTAGGTACCATGCTGAGAGCTGCTTGGGGTGATAAAGTTCAGGGGTACATGGGGTGTTCCGCTGATGTATTCATGAGGAAACGTCCCATTGGGGCCCTTGTAACGTCGACACACCACACGCTGGCAGACAAAGCAAGCTCCACCCATCACAAACACCAGAAGAATGATAGCAATGACTGGACCGATGGGATTGGTGGGTTCATAGCTTGGAACGAAGCTTGAAGAAGTTGAGCTATATTCTAAACACAAAAAAATCAATAAATAAAATAAAAACCAAAGAAAATTTTAATTGGTAGAAACTGAGGCAAATTAAAAGACTATGTTAGTTTAGATTCTCTGTCATCCAGTTTATAGCAAATTCTAAAAGTTTTAAAAGTAAAACAACCAGACTTTTGTTCTGTAATTGAAGATGTTTCTTTTCCATCTGGATAGCTTTATCAATTCAAAACTGAAGACTCCTTAAACACTACTGTTGTGTTCTTGTGTGGACAGCCTAAACGCAACTTTTTGTAAACAAAGATGTCATAGTCTGACCTACAATCTAACCTACAACCTTAATAAAGACAGATTACCTGTGTTTGTACTTGTGTTTGTGTTAAAGGCGCCAGTTGTTCAACTACAGTAAAACTGTTTTATATTGACTGTGGGGAAAACATTGGGTTTTCTTGGCTGAGTGTGATATTTATGGTCTGCTGTTAAGGGGCAAACACTTTTCACACCACTGTATGTAAAGATACAGTCAAAATTATTATTGCCTGCCTTTCAGCAGCTGGTGATTAAAAACACTAAAGTTACCACAAGCAAGCTCATCTGATCCATCGAGACAGTCGGAGTAATTGTCACACTGCTGTTTCTTTGTGATGCACTGGTTGTCCCCACAGCGAAAATGGGTAAGAGGGCAGATGGCTGAAACAAAGAGGGACAAATGGACACCCTGTTTATCAAAAGTTGTGGACATGATCATCAATCAAAAATGTTCAGATCCCAGGTATTAAAGCAAAAAAAAAAAATTCTTTTGATTAATTTTTTTTTCTACATCTTATCATATTCCATGTGCACACAGTGGACATATCCACTCAGTTATAGCTCATCCTTTAGCTTAACTGGTTTCCACACTGAACACATCTAAACTATAATCAAAAACAACCAGCAGAAAACTTTGTAGTTTACAGGTACAGCGGGTGAAATAAGCATTGAACATGTCACCATTTTTGTAAGCAAATATATTTCTAAAAGCGCTATTGACAAAAAATTCTCTTCAGATGTCAGAAACAACCCATCCAATCCACACAGGCAAAGAAATCAAACCATGGATGCTCATAAATTAAATAATGTGTTATAATGCAGGGTTTCCCCCAGAAAAGAGGTGGTAGGTGGCTGTTCCCCGGCCGACCGCTGGCCGATCATGATTTAGTAAAAAAAAAACTTTTTTAAGATGACAGGAAAGTTGAAAATATGGCTATTTATTATGTGATATTGTAAGATATTTGTGTCAAATATTTACACAACTACAGTTTTACCAAAAGGCAGTTTTGAAATACTTTTTTAAACAAAAATACAAATAACTACAAATTGTTAGCACTTAATTTGAATCCTCATTTTAATCACATTTACAAATAAATTAAATTAACATAAATTAAAAAGTGCAAACAAAGCACCAAAGCACCTTTAGCTGCTTCCATAGATTTTGATTAGATTCGGGTCAGCTGATTGGCTCGGCCATTCTAGAAGCTTTTTTTCTTTCTCTGAAACCAATTGAGAGTTTTTCCTGATGTGTTTGGGATTATTGTCTAGCTTAAATGTCCACCCTTGTTTCATCATCATCACCCTGAAAGATGAGAGCAGATTTTTACATTTGACCATTCATCCTTCCTTCAATTATATGAAGTTTGCCAGTGCTGTATGCTGAAAAACAGCTCCTTAATCAATGGAGTCTTGTGTGGTGAGTGTGCATATAGGCCATGGAGGCTTTGTGCATTACTTATAGTTTTCTTTGAAAAGATTGTACCTGCTGATTCCTGGTCTTTCAACAGTATAGCTCTCCATAGGTGCTCATTGGCTCTTGGACAACTTTTCTGATAATTCTTTTTTATCCTCTGTCTGAAATCTTGCGGGGAGCTCCTGGTCGTGGTCTGTTTATGCTGAAATGATGTTCTTTCCACGTCCGAATTATGGTCCCAACAGTATTTACTGGAACCTTCAGTAGAAATTCTTCTGTAACCATTGCCATCAGTATATTTTGCAACATAAGGTTGCAAAGGTCTTGAGACCTTGAGACTGGTTTTAGCCATCATGAGGTGTTTCATGCGTGGCACCTTGGTAATGAGACACCTTTTTATAGGCTATCAGATGAACCAGCTGATATTATTTTTCACTGAGTGGCAGGATTGCTTTCCAAATACTAACAGATTGAAGCTGGTGTCTTGACTTATTCAATGACTTTTTTCTCCTCTCTTCCTTAATGTGTTCAATACATTTTACTTGTGTCATTTCTCATTATTAGACATAGCTTCATTTATGGACATCTATGTTTTGATTTCTTTGCTTGTGTGGACTGGATGGGTTGTTACTGATATCTGGTGAGAATTACATGTCAACAACACCTTTAAAAATATATTTGCATACAAAAGTGGTGGTTTGTTCAATACTTATTTCATCTGCTGTATGTCTGAGAACAAGTTCAGGAGATTTATATCTAAAACTGTTCAACTAAAGGGAAAAACGAAAGTTACGTATGTAACTACGGTTCTATGAATCTCGGATGACCGCCAGAGGGCGGTGCTGAAAGCACTGAATGTTCCCTTCGTGAATGCGCCGTTCGAGTAGTAATACCAACAGAGTCACACCTGTGACACTTCGGATGACCACCCAGTCTATATATACTGACGTCATCCGAGGCTCTGCTCCTGCAGAATCTTCTCGCGGAATGCAAGGATTCTGAGTGACAGAGAAACTCTGGCGGTCATCCGAGATTCATAGAACCGTAGTTACATACGTAATTTCCGTTCTATTTCATCCCTACTGACCGCCAGAGGGCGGTGCTGAAAGCACTGAATGACTAATACCAGCGATGTCACAAGGAATCCTGAGCCCAAACTCACTGAGGAGACGCTGAGGACCCTTGCAGAAGAACCTGACTCAGGGGATGAGGGGTGGCCCCATTAACTGTGTAAAATCTGGTGAATGTGCTTTGAGAAGCCCATGATGCAGCAGCACAAACTGTGTCCAGCGGAACCCCCGCCCTCATAGCTGACCAGGAAGCGGAGACGCTCCGGGTAGAGTGTGCCTTTATCCCGACCGGCAGGGAGCAGCATCCCGCATTGTTGGCGTGGCAGATGACATCCCCAATCCAGTGGGAGAGGCGCTGCTTGAAAGAGGGCACCCTAGCCTTGGACCTCCATAGCACAAGAACAGCTGATCATCGTATACCTGCAGTAGCTGCAATGTATGCCTCCAGCGCCCTCACTGGGTACAATAATTTGGGCCTATCCCCAGCCACTCCTGATGTAGGCCGAAACCTTGCCAATCATAGTGGCTGGTTATAATGAGAACGGGATAGCACCTTAGGCACAAATGCAGTGCTGGGCCACAAGGTAACACCAGAGCCATCCGGAACCCATCTGACCTGAGGGACTGACAGAAAGAGCATGTAGCTCGCCAACCCTCTTAGCTGAGACGATAGCTAACAAAAAGGCAGTCTTACAAGAGAGCCACTTTAGGTCCGCCTGTGCCAAAGGCTCGAATGGAGAGTGCCGCAGAGCTTCAAGAACCAAGGGCAGGCCACAGACTGGTGCCCGTGGAACCATCGGCAGGTGCAACCTTAAGTGTCGAAGGAGAGCGGCCCTTATCAAGAAGAGACTGGAGAAACTCCAGGATAGTGGACACTGCACAGGTGACTGGATCATCATTGTGGGCAGAACACCACTGGGAAAACTGCCGCCACCTGTTTTCATATTGCTGGCGAGTAGAAGATGCCCTGGCACCCAAAAGGGTGCGTCTGACGGGATCCGAACATCCAGTCAGCTGCTGCTGCTCAAGCCGTCCAGTGGCCACACCCAGAGTCTGAGGCATTGAGGGTTGGGGTGCCGTAACAGCCCCCCCCAACTGAGACAGCAAATCCCTCCTGGTTGGAAGACACCATGGGATGCCGTGACTCAGATTCCGTAAAAGCGGGAACCATGGCCGTGCTGGCCAACACGGACCCATCAGAAACATCTTGTGGCCCTCCTCAGCAACCTTCCGAAGACTAGGCCAAATCAGAGACAGGGGTGGAAAAACGTATAGGAGGACTCTTGGCCAAGGATGAGCCAACACGTCCTGGCCCAGTGCATCCGATGCCCCTGTAAGGGAATACTATTGAGGACACTGAGTCGACCCCTCTGTGGCAAACAGATCTACCTCCGCCCGACCAAAGAGGTCCCAGATCCTGAGTACTACGTCGCTGTGAAGGGACCACTCTCCCGGAGCAGTTGCCTGGTGGGAAAAGAGTCTGCGACGTGATTGTGCTGCCCTGGCAAGAACACTGCCAGTAGGGTGGACAGGCGGGGAAAGGCCCCTTCCAGGAGATCTCTGGACACTTCCAGAAGCTGTGCTGACCTGGTGCCACCTTGGTGGTTGATGTGGTAGACAGCAGAGGTGTTGTCTGACCGAACCAGAACATGTTTCCCCTACATGTGGGGCAACACCTGGTGGGGTTGCCACACAGTGCTCCATCCCATGGAGCTGGAATCTGTCGTGACCACCCCTGGACAAATAACTCTTGTCTCTCCATGGCCTCAGGACACGAAGACATGACAATGTCACTACGAGTTTGTGATGCCTGTGCCGCCTGGCATCCAGGCGGAAGCTGTTGAGCCACCACTGCAAAGGACATAGTGACAGCAGACCTAAGGGCACAACCTGAGTGACTGATGTCAGTTTGCCCAGGAGCTGCAGTAAACTGACGTATGGAAACTGCCAGCCCAGCCTGAATCGACTGACCAACCGGAGTATATCGTTCACCCTTTAGGCAGATGGGTAAGCCCTCAAGGAAGGTGAATCCAGAAACACCCCAAGAAAAGGTGGTTGTCTGGGATGGGATCAGGCAGCTCTTCTCCAAGTTGAGCTTGAGACCCAACTGAGACCCATGACCAAGCAGACGACTTGTATCGCGAGAGGCATGCGTTTGGGATGGGGCGCAGAGAAGCCAATCATCGAGGTATGGAAGAATCTTCATTTTGCAGGCCTGCAGAGGAGAGAGGGCTAATTTCACGCGTCGAGTGAACACCCTCAGGGAGAGAGAGAGGCCAAATGGGAGCACCCGGAACTGCTAACTGCGACCCCAATAAGCAAACCGGAGAAACCGGTGATGCTCTGTTGCCATAGGTACATGAAAGTATGCATCTGTCAGGCCTATTGAGGTAAACGACTCGTCCCTGGTAACAGTCTGAAGAATCTCTGCTCTCGTGAGCATGTGAAAGGGCAGTACCTTTAAGTACTGATTCAGTCCCCTGAGATCCAAAATGGGACAAAATCCACCCATCTTTTTGGGCACGAGGAAGTATGTTGAATAGTAGCCCCTGGGTTGCCGCAGAGGATCCACTGCCTCAATTGCACCCTTGGCCAGGAGGGTGGAAAGCTCCTGGTCCAGTGCTCGAGCTTTCACCGGGTCGGCAATTACTGTTACCCTGACCTGGCATGACATGTGAAGCCGCCGTCAGAACTGTAGCCGGTAACCATGGCTCAGAGTGGCAACCACCCATGGATCCCCAGCATGAGCAGCCCAGTAACTGAGCTGCTGATGAGAAAAATATCTGACGGTTGGCCTGGTGGCATCACCGCCTGTCCCCATGGCCCCCTAGGGGCCCTGGTGGGGCGGCGGACAGAGTCTGCAGCACGGGCCCGCCTGGCTGGTTGGCTCACGAAAGTCCCTGCTGAGTCTCTGCCGTGCAACGCAAGGATCAAATCCACTAGGCCGATCGCAACCCCAAGGTGGCGGCCAAATACTGCGGCCTGAACTGTCGTTTCCAGCGCTTCCAAGGCAGCCAGACCAAACAACTCCCCAGGTACCACAGGAACACTACGGAGGGTCCAACAGCGTGTTTCAGCCAAAGTAGACTGAGCCAGCCAGTTCTGCGAAAGAGCTTGGACCAGAAAAGACATTACGCGCCCAAGCTCCCTGGTCATCAGTGCAAAAGCCTGATGTTCCGGATCACTAAAGCCAATTGTCCTAGTGAATTCAAAAAAAGTTAAAAAACAAAAACAACTGGACTTCTATTCTGTAGCTGAAGACGTTTCGCTTCTCATCCGAGGAGCTTTCTCAATTCAGAAATAGAGAGTGTGGAGTTGAGCTTTTAAAGCTGAGATGTGATGTAAGCTGGATTGCTTGCAAATTGTTCTCACTCTCCTAACAATGGAGGCTCGTTAGAATCCTTGTTTGTCTGACTCACTGATGGGCCACTCTTGTCACATGAGTGCAGGTGTTGATTGGAGTGAAACTGACTGAGGATCAGGCCTAAAGCTCCATTATATGTTTTTGAAAGCTGAAATCTGAAATCCAGCTTACATCGCATCTCAGCTGTAGCACGGCTCCACAATCCGCACAACAGTGGGAGCCATCCATGTTTGAAACCGACCTGGGTGCAACCGCAGGCAGAACGAACAGGCTAAGATCGGGAGACGGGGCATGGATGCTATCGTCACCAATCACTATAAAATATAGCAACAGAGGGGCTGATACCGCCAGCTATGTCCAAATAACAGGACGAAAAAAACAAAACTGGGAGAGGGGGCGAAAACGCTGCCGTCACCAATTAAAGCAAAATGCAAATGCAGACAGACTCAACCCGGAACTCCTGATCAGGAAGTTGGCTAAAACTGGGAGAGGGGGCGAGAAGCTACCGTCACCAGTTAGAACAAATAACCACCTCAGAGACTAACACAGGTGGCTCAAATGCAAAATAGAGTAAAAGGTTGGCTTAAATTGGGAGAGGGAGCGGGATGCTCCCATCACCAATTACTATAAAATACAGCAACAGAGGGGCTGACACTGTCAGCCACATCCAGAATACAGGACAAAACCAAAACTGGGAGAGGGGGCGAAAATGCTACCGTCACAAATTAAAGCAAACAATAAACTTAGATGCTACCACCAGTAGCTCAGTCCAAAAACAAAATAAGCAGTTGGCTAAAATTGTGAGAGGGGGCGAAACGCTACCGTCACCAATTAAAGCGAAATAAACAAATAAACAACGAGAGGCTAAAGCCCTTAGCTCGACCAGAAAGTCGGCTCAGACTGGGAGAGGGGGCGAAACATTACCGTCACCAATTAAAACGAAACGGATAAACAAAAAGTGGCTTACACCGTTAGCTTGATCCAAAACACAATCAGAAATTCGGCTAAAATTGGGAGAGGGGGCGAGATGCTACCGTCACCAATTAACGCGAGACAACCAAATAAACAAAGGGAGGCTAACACCGTTCGTCAAGCTCCAAACAGAAGTCAGGCGCCGTGAGTTGGGAGAGGAGGCGCAAACGCTGTCACCACCAACAAACAGCAGAATTACCTTCAGTGAAGATCAACCGTCTCAGCCCTTGGGAGGGCGACTCACCGCTACTCCCACCAACAGGCAATTGGGCGTCCTTCGACGGTACGATTATCCAAGGCCGAAGCCATACAACGAACCACACACGAGAAGAAATGAGGAACAGAGCCTCGGATGTCGTCAGTATATATAGACTGGGTGATCATCCGACGTGTTACAGGTGTGACTGTTGGTATTACTACTCGAACGGCGCATGCACGAAGGGAACATTCAGTGCTTTCAGCACCGCCCTCTGGCGGTCAGTAGGGATGAAATAGAACACTTCTCTCAATTCAGTATTTAAGGCAATAGGGCCATAGAACGAACCATGAAAAAAATACCTGTCCAGGCTCTGTGGAATATTTATGAGTCGGAAATGCCTCTGCAGGTATGACTTAATTCTACACATTAGCTTTTGTAAAATCAGCATAAAAATGTTAACACGTAAATTTTGTTGCGAGAAGGCAGCACAGCACTGTACCTTAACAAAAATGGCTGATCTTAAGTCTGTGTATGGTGTGATTTGAACTACTTCAATAGGTGCTAAGAGCGGACAGATTTGGAAACGTACTTTCACAGTCCTGCTCATCAGACTTATCAGCACAGTCAAGATCACCATCACAGCGTCTCCGAGCATCAATGCAGTTTCCTCCATCACACTGAAACTGGAGGGCAGAGCAGATGGGGCAGTTTTCTTCATCGCTGCTATCATCACACTCAGAGAAGCCGTCACAGCGCCACGCCATGGGGATGCAGTCAATTTCTCCTGTCGAGCAGGTGAACTGCTCTGTGGAGCACGTCGGAGGCTCTGAGAGCCACAGAGGATAAGAAGGAAAGAAGAGGGGAAAAAGCACAAAAAAAAGGAAACAAAGGACCTTGTTAAATTAAATGCTAAAATGACTGAACACCACACTTTAACAGACTCTTCAGAGTGTAAGAGATACAAAACGGTGTGAGGCAAAACTAATTTAGGATTAAATGCCCAGAATTCTTTGAAGGAATGCATATCGCCCTTTGCCTCAGAGGCCAGAGTTTCAGACTGAGATCATCTTATGTTGGAGAGTGGCAGTGTTAGAGACGTTTTGGTCAAATCTTATGTGATCAGTTAGCACTCAGAGGATGGGTTATAAATGAGTCTCAGCTACTTTCACACCAAATTTCTGTTCAATGTCAGTAAAACTGACTGCATTATTGTCATTTCTGTGCTTTCTAAGATCAGTTGGCCGTGTCTGCCATTTTGAATTGGGTTAGCTCCCAAAAGTAATAAGTTGTAGATATACACCCATCCACGTTCTAAGGGTTTAAATAACATTCATCCTGTGGTTCATGAGATATTTTATATTTGGACCCAAGGTGCAGACTCAGTCTCAAAGTATTCTCAATTTAGTTTCTGTAATACTGTGACTGATGTTAATCAATCTGAGCACAGGTTAACATGTCACCATCTTCACTGCATTTTGCTCTGCCCAACAGGAAACACTGGGATAAAACACAGTGTCGGTCTCTGCACGGTCTTTGCTGAAGTTATTGTGGTGTGGCACTTGAGACATCATATACTTATATTTCTTATTTTGAATGCTTGACTTTTTGTTTTATTACCACCTGACTAGTTTAGAATTGAATGGAATTGTTTATTTTATGTATTTTTTTGCACAATTTTAAATAAAATGCAATTGTTGGATTTGAGACAAGATTATAAAACATTAAGTAAAGAGTAAATGCTGGTATTTTCTGTTACAGAAATCTTTATTATCTTTGAACATAATCCAAGCATGGATTCAAATCTGTTGTTGGAGGAATCATGAGGTGACTTGTCTAAAATACAACATAAAAAACAATAAGTGAAATTCAGTTTTAAGAACAAGCAATTATGAATAATTAATGTTTTTTAATAGTTTTTTTGTATTTATTTGGCCTTCCTCTAAAAAAAAGGACATGCAATTTAAAAAACAAGTTATATATGTGAAAAACTGATTGTATTGACCTAAATAACCATTTCAACATAACTAACTCTGTAGTCTTTTACACAAGACTACAATAACTTTATTAATTTGCTTAGAAATGTACAACAATACTGAACAAGTTGTGAGTTACTGTACGTATGTTGTATTTGGATAAAATATATTTACTGTCCCACATTTAGCTGGTCTGCTTCTGGTCACCTTACTGATACACATACAGCAGACTATTGTTAAAACAATAAATGTAAGTGTGGAAAAAGTTCCTTTCCCCATATAAATTCAGTCTGCATTTCTTTAGAATGTCCTTTAACACCGTTGCTATGGTTTGTTGCTCACCTCCACAGTGCAGCAGGTCTGGCAGCAACACCAAGTGCATGGGACAGGAACAGGAAGGGGTTCCATCACCCTTTGCAATGCAAATGTGAGAACAGCCCCCATTACCCCGGGAACAAGGATGGGATGCTGGAGAGAGAGGAAACAGTCCTAATACCACACAAACATACACTAACGCAGTGTCATTAAAAGCCAAATGAAGTAACCAATAAATGTTTTTTAAGAAAAGGTCTGTACCAAACTCCTGCGGGTCCATCTCTTCCACAGCATGGATGGACGTCAGGTAGAATATTCGCCCTTGAATCCGTGTGCGTCTGTCTCCGCTCACTTTGTCCACCCTTTCAATCATCTGCTGCTGTCGGTCAATCCAGTACAGATGATCTCCCAGGACTGTCAATCCTATTGGCTGAAGAATGTTGGAATCCTGTAAAACAATGCGATTGGCCCCTGGGAGGAAATGAAGGATACGTTTACTGCTCTGGATAGGTCATGTTTGAAAAAAGTTAATATCTCAGTAGTTTGTGATTGTTGCAGAATAGTTGGTGAACAGCATTCACAAGGAGTTTCCAAAATGTCTCAAAACGTTTGCAGGGGTATGAGAGTCACAGAGGCTCACAGTATTGTTGCTTGAATTTTGAAAACATTAAAAAATATTCATGCAGCAAATTTTCTCTCAAATTAGAGTTGTCCAAGGTAAATCTGTCTTGATTTAGTTTCTTGATTTTCGAGTGCTATAGCTGTGTTTTGACACCTGCTCAGGAACTCTCCTCTGACAGAAAACATGTTTAGGTCTAAAAACCATACTGATAATATGAATTATTTAAAAACTGGTCCAAATCTGCTTATCTTCTTTTTTAAAGTGTTCTACAGTAGATTAAATCATGAAGGTAGAGGCAGATGCCAAAATGGGTACAAACTAGGAATGGGTAAGAGTTTCTGAACATTCAAAGTCTAGTTAAAATTGGCGAATTCGAGGAATTAATGAGACCATCGTGGCCATTTTATTTTTCCCTCTCTTTTTTGAATGCCAGCACCTGGTAATGACACGCTCAGTTGTTTCTTAATAATGCTTTTTGACACAACACACTACCACTCACTCCCTCCCAAAATAATTTAAAAATTATATATTGGAGCATCTCCGCTTCTGTTCCTACTATCAGTTTATTTTTGAGAGGATTATAAAGTGGAAACCGTGTTCACAGATAAGCTCAGAATTACAGACAGAATACGTGCAATTTTTAAAGCAACGGCACGAAACGGGCAATTGGATGGTGGTCACATATTCAAAGAAAATATTTACAATTACCAACAAATTTGAAGTTTTTTTTTTTGGTGTTTTTGCCTAGAATGAATATTCCTTGTATTAAGTAGGCTGAGGCAGGTACAACGTGGATGGAGGTGGACAAGAAAATAATGTACATGGCATAGAGTACAGTTTTGCAAGTTGTGAACACAAATATGAGCTGTGATTTTTAAATGCTGGTCACTCAAACCATGGCTAGATGGCTTGCTGGTCACAAACTTTCAGAATTTAGTGACGACTAAAAATGCACTTTTTAAATCATAATTTTCAGCCAACTAGTCTCCTACAGTTCAGGGAAATACCAGCTTATCTGGAGATCGAAGTAGATGAGACCACAACAAATCATGGTTAGCCACAGCCATGAGCCCAGAGTTACAAAGGCTCAGTGTCATGATTAATAAACATCTCGCATATGACATATAAATCTCAGAACCAACACAGAAGCTGCCGAGTTGAATCATTTTTTTCTTTAATCTTGGTCAATAAACATGTCTACTAAGGTTGGTGCTTTCACTAAGCTAAAATCTTTCCCATCAACCATCATCAGCCCAACAACCCACAATTGGTGTTTGTTTAAGCTTTAACAATTGTGGAAGTAGGTTGTTTATGACTAAAAAGAATACAAAGGTACTGATTTTGGATTACTACTCAAAACCTTTAACTAGAAATGTAACAGATTTAGGCTGATATTAGGAGCTCCAGGCAGCTTTATCACACTGACAAGCAGCCCCAATACACTGCAAAGCAATGAGTGTATGGAGGAAAGGTCTAAGCAAACAATTCAGAATTCTTATAAAAAATATTGATCGCTTTTTGTCATATAGTTCATATATTCTAAATGCAGTTATCTAGTCTTTATTTAATCAGAACGTAAATGATTTATCTAGTAATAAAAAAAGGTTCATGTTTCTGATAACTCACCTGTCAGATCACTGCTCTCGATGCGTTTGAGGTCAGCATCAACCCAGAACAGTTTTCCTAACTTGTTGTCCAAAGCCAGAGCGACCGGTCTGATCAGGCCAGTGGTGAACAAAGACTCCCTCTCAGTTCCATCCAGACTGGATCTTTCAATCTTAGCTGAGCGCTCCTGCACTGTGGTGAAATACATGTACCTACAAACAGGGACAGTCATGAACAATCCCATCTGCACATAGTGTCACAATAGGTTCAGTCGTACACTTCTAAGCATCAACACTGGCCACATTAACACCAGCCCTCATGCAACAACAGCTGCTGCTAGCGCTGTAGTCAGCAGAAAACCCCTGCCTTCTGTTACCAAGTTTGATGTGAGAAGGGTCCTTAGGGAAGCTAAAAGCAGGAGAGCTGCAGGACCTGACGAAAATCTGGGGTGTGTCCTGAAGTCCTGTGCTAACCAGCTAGCTCCAATGTTTACTATCATCTTTAACATTTCCTTGGCCCAAGCTGGTGTCCCTCCATGTCTGAAAATATCCTCCATTGTCCCTGTGCCCAAAGATAACTGCCCACGGTGCCTCAATGAATATAGTCCCAACTGGATCCTAACCTTCCTCACTAACGGAACTCAGGTGGTTCAGGTGGGGAAAGAAACTTCCAAGTCCCTTCCCATCAGCACAGGTGCCCCACAAGGTTATGTCCTGCGTCCCATTCTTTACAAAATCTACACCCACGACTGCCAGTCCTCTGACAGCTCCACCTCCATCATCAACTTCGTAGACAACACAGTAATCACTGGACCGATCACTAATAACAACGAGTAGACTTGTGAACCAGGTGGAAAATATAACACAGCGGTGCCAGACCAGACCTTCTATTTCTCTGCTTTGGAGAGTATCTTGACTATCACTTCCTGGTATAAAATAATTGTACTGCCTGTGACTGCAGAGCTCTGCAAAGATTGGTGTGCTCAGCTGAACGCATGTTCAGTGCACCTGCCCTCCCCCTGCAGAATATCAACACCAGGAGAGTGAGGCTGAGAGCCCAATACATTATAAGGAACAGGTCAAACCAAAACAAAAGACTATTCAAGCTGCTGAGGTCAGGCAGATGCCTCAGGAGTCTTCTGGCTAAAACCTAAATACTAAAAAAAGGAGTTTCTACCCAAAGGCCATTTGTATATTGAACACACACACACAAATCACAGTAAATGTGACAAACTTTTTATCTTTCTGGACTTTTTCACTTTTTAATTAGAATTACCTGTTTTTATGATAATGTTTTACAACACCTCTACACTTTAATCCAGAGGTGGGCAACCCTGGTCCTGGAGGGCCACTATCCTGCATGTTTTCCTTGTTTCTCTGCTCCAACACATCTGATTCAGTGGTTAAATTACCTATTCATGTTCTGCAGAAGCCTGTTAATCACCCTTTGATTCAAATCAGGTGTGTTGGAGCAGAGAAACAAGTAAAATATGCAGGATGGTGGCCCTCCAGGACCAGGATTGCCCACCCCTGCTTTAATCCCACAGCAATATTTTCATCCTAGACTCTATTTATCTTTTTAGCTTACAAGAATTATTTTACTGCTTTTATTACCTTTACCCATTGCTATAGATTTTTTTGCACTAATTTGTACACCATTTTATTTATTTTAAAATCTATCTTGCGACAAAGTGTCCTTCTGATTTCAATGCATGTTTTACTTTGTAATTCTGTGCATGTGTCGAATAAATTATCTTGAAACTTGGTTGGTCCACATGTAAGAACAAAAAAATATGTTTACCCTTTCTCAGCATTGATCACAATGGCCCTCGGCTTGTCTGTGTCGTCTTTGACAACCACACCTACAATGTGACCATCCATCCTCAAGACATTAATAGTGTTGTTTGTCTCGCATGTCCAGTAAATGTGGCGACTGTAGGGGTCCAGGCTGAGGTCATGAACCTGGTTGTCCACTTGTTGAGGAGCGCTGCTTACAACTGTTGAGGCCTGGAGACATCCACAAAATATTTCACTTGTTTTAGTATCTTTTTTAATTACAAACAGTGTTCCTAACTATTCTGCTTTTTTTGTCCCAAAGGTGGCGCCAACTGTTTAATGTATTGATTTCACTGCTCTGTTATGGTTCTCAGGGTAGATTTTTAATTCAAGGCCTAACATTCTTTGAAGGCCCACTATGTCCCTGCCTTTTCCTGTTGTTGAGAATTGAAGCCACAAAAGCCTGGTTAACAAAAGCTGCCATACATCAGTATGTATCAGTCTGAATAATCTAGAACATGATCTAAAACTTGTACTGGAACCAGCTGATAGGAAGATTGGTACTCGGGTTATACTCTGAGTACTAACTGATCTTGCAAGATCTGTTTTTAAAACTTCGTCTTATTAAAGAATTGTTTCTGTAATCAAATTTGGCATTTCTCTTATTTTATTTTATTCTTTTTTATTTCGAGGTGAGGATAGAGGTGAATGAACTAGCAACCTGTCTAGGGTGTACCTTGCCTCCTGCCCAATGACCTCTGAAGATGGCCACCAGCTCCCTGCGACCATGAACAGACATGCATGACATGCATTCCTTCAAAAAATGCTAATATTTATCCAATTTGTTACTCATTACCTTTTAACCGTTATACACAGTGACTACAACTATTTGCATAGCTCACCTGCTCTATCTGTATCATAGTGAGTCTTACCATAGTTCCATCATCTCTGGCTCGTCGGATGTTCTGTCGTCCATCCAGCCAGTAGACAAGATGGTCAAGGGGGTCGTAGGTCACAGCTCGGGCGTTCCTCGTGATGTAAATCGGCAGGATGATGTCAGGACTCTGTTCTCCTATCACTATCCTGCTGATGCTGGACTTCTGACTGAAGAGCAGAAAACTCGAAGGGGCTGCAAAGAGTAAAGTGGGGTGGGTAGGGTGGGGAGGGATGGTAAGACGGGTTTCGTGTTTTCGTGTTTTCTCTGACAGACAGAAAAAATACCTTTGTGCAAAGAAAATTCTGAAATGCAAAGATAAACAAGTATGGTCAAAGCTGAACCAAGCAAGGCTATAAACAGTGATAATCATCAGAGCTGAGAAACAAGTAACTGAATTGAATTATTTTGCCTTCTACTTAAGTCATTTGTACTCAGTTTGTTACTGTAGCTGAAGCTAACTGTGACATAAGAACAGAAGGGATCAAACATTCATATACCTTCCCAATATTTATGTCTATACATACACATTACTATGCCATACACATACTAACCAAATTATTGAGAGAGTGCCTTGGAGTATCTTATACACAATAAAATGACTGGATTTGTTTTCAAATAATATTCTGATTAAAAGTATTTTTGTTAAATTTATTAACTTGTTTTGTGGGGGTGTAACAAGCATGGGATTTCCAGAGATCAAATCACCAGAAGATTTCTCATGGAGTTGAAAATTGTCTTGTGAACCTTCAGAAAACCTCTCATGACTTTGTCGGGTGAAATTATCACTGAAGGTGTCCCCATCCTTTTTAATTGTTTGTGAGCAGCCTTTCAGACAGAAATGTCAGACACAAAGTCCACACGGTCATGTTAAACTGTGTTGTGAGAGCAGCTTTCTCTGTCCTCCTGCAGCCTCAGCAGCTATGCGCTGAGAGGAAGAGTCTCTGTTGCACATTTATTGAAAACAGAATAGACTTTGCGTTGAGTTCACATGATGATTTGTCCACTTTGAAGATGAGAAAATAAAGTTTGAAGCTCTGGTTTATCTGTTTGACACAAAATCTGTACCAATCAGTGAGAGTCCCCTCTGATCTCCATGAAGGCTGTTTAATTATATCACAACTTTTCAACTGGTCTTTTCTTTCTTCTTCTTTTTTTTTGATAATAAAAGTCAAACTGCAGCCTGAAGTGCAAGGCGGGTTGGGATGATATTCTACATCGTAGAAACTAAGGCCTGTGTGTGCAGATCAAAAAGATATGTACACCCATAGGGTGCGCTATTATTGCTGTTTTAGAGTTTTACCCAGAAACTTCTGAATTGTAAGTCGCACAATTTAAAGCTGTAAATTTACATCCATTTCTGCACAATTTCTTTTTTGCGAAGTTGAAAAATTTGCAAAACCTTCTTTTGACTTCTTCCCAATGGTTCAAAGTTTAATCACCATAAAACTCACCATACTTAACAAGAAGAACATAAGTTATTGAAGTCGAGTAAATATTTTTGAAAATGTGCAAGTTATGCTTACGCAAATGTTTAAGGCTAGTTCGGCCATATCTTGAACACAACAACAGCTGATGAGATGATATTTAAACTACAGTTGGGAGAGCCAATTCTAAATTACTGGACCTAAATTAACAAACATTGACCCATAGGTGGCACTATAATCTAAGAAAAGTGTTAATGCAAAAATGGCTTATTGGATCTTTACAAAATATGGCACAGACTTTCAGGACATGGCCATGAGGTCAAACCTAAAGGGTCCTAATGCTCAAATACATGCAACAAATAAAGTGTTGTATGTATTTGACTGATTTGAGTGACCTTAGCGTGATCTTAGCGAGTGAGCTTACCAAAATAGTTAAAGTTGTCATGGGTGTCTGAGTCTTCTCAATTTAATTTCTGTAATTCTAGAGCACTAGAGTTGTATTTTCACACCTCTCCTGGTGACAGAAAATATTTGAGGCTTCAACCCCAAATGTCCAGGTCTAAAAACCAAACCAATGATAAATAATTAATACAGAACTGGTCTAAATGTGTCTAACTTCACTTCTACAGTTTACTCGAGTGCATTAAACCATAAATGTGGGGGTGGCTGCCAAGGTGGGTACAATGGGTACAACATAAAATGTGCACAGCCTAGAATACAATTTTGCAAACCATACACACAAACATAGGTTGTGATTTTCAAGTACTGGCAACTCAAAACACGACCGCAGAGCTCTTGCAGTTTTGAGTTGCCAACTAAATAGTCTCCGTCAGTTAGATACTAACTGAAGAGTGTGTGACCTCGTCACACTTTTAGTAGAACATTTTGTGATAAAATCTTCAAAAAACATCACACTTAAACTGTGATTATGTAAAAACTGTTTAAGATGTCAAAACGCCAGTTCAGCCATTTAAAGTCCAACTGTCTGTGACCCATTCAAACTACGAGTGATGTTTCTTCTATAAAGTCTGTCTCAGCTGTAGAGCTCCAAAAAAGGCTGTAATGTTGTTTATGGGGACATTTTTCAGTTTTTGTTTTTTTATTTGCAAATTTGATCTACATGGTGATGTTCTGCTGCCAAAAGTCAGCGCACAGGATTCCAGATCAAGTTGCTTGTTTTTATGTAGTTTTTGTATAAACTTGTTTTGAGGTTTAACCACAAGCTTCTGAAGCTGATCTCTGCACGGTGAACTTTAAAGTAGTGGTTCATTTTATTTCACTGCAGAGCCACAATAATAACACAATAATTACAAGTCATCATTTGAAATGATGAAATCAAAGACTCTGTACTTACAGCTACAGTTTTTTCCATTAGGGCTCAGGGTGTAGTGTGAGGCGCAGCGGCACTGGGCACCAGCTGGAGTGGCCAGGCAGAGGTGGGCGCAGTTGCCGTTATTTTGCGAGCATTCGTTGGTGCCATCCTGACGGGAGGAGTGGAACACCAGGATGTCTAGCATCAGCTCCAGCTGACCCTGAGAAAACAGGCATGTGATGGCAAAAGACTCAGCATATGTGGTAATAAAAAATACCTTACTGGTGTTTTTACAATACAGCAATGGGAAAAAGAAACTTAATCTTTTTTCAGATCTAGAGTTTTACGTAACAGGACATAATAAAAATGATAAGGTTTCACCAAGTTTAAACGTGTCATTATTTATTAAACAAAATGGAAAAACTGTGAGGAAAAAAAGTAAGTCCAGCCTTACTGTTTCCACAGGATTTAAGAGCCAGGTGCTGCTGATCAAATGTATTGATTAACTGATAATCATCAGTGTGATCATCTCTATAAAAGCAGAGGTTTTGTCAGTTTGCTGCTCTGGAGCATACAGGTGTGTGTGTGACTGGCCACTGCCCCATACACTGTCAAAATCCAAAGCTGATTGAAATTCTGTGGTTGGACCATAAGAGAGCTGGGCAGAAATCAGTATCTGCAAACACCAATTAAATGAAGCGATTTTGGAAAGAAGAGTGGGCCAAATTTCCTCCACAACCATGTGAGAGACTAAAAAAATTTTCAGGGAAAACTGCTACTAAGAGTCATTGCTCCTGAACTCCTGAAGGAGTTCAGGAGCAATGAACAGTTTTAGTAGCAGTTCTACAACCTGGCTGATCAGGGGCTGGATGCAGTTTTATACTTACAACTTTAACAGTTTGACTTCATTTTTGTTTAATAAATGACATGGTTGCTTCTGTTTTGTGTTTTTGATCACTTGAGGGTAGATTTGAATAATTTGAGAACCTGGCAAAAACCATATCAGCTTTATTATGTCCTGATACGTAAAACCATGGAATTGAAAGACTGTGGACTTTCTTTTTCTCCAATACTGTATGTTTATAGTGATTTTTGTAATGCCTCTCCTTGATTGAAATTATTATTTCTAACTATCTTAAAAGTGGTTTCATACCTGAAGTACCACAGTACGGTTGAGCCCACTGCGTTTGTTGGCCCGTTCAATACTGCGCAGATTAAAATCTGTCCAGTAGATAAAATCCCTGTACTGAGTCAGGCCAAAGGGGTGAGGGAGGTCGTCCACTATGGTCTCCCTTTGGAGGCCTGTCAGAGAAACACATCACGCATATCACATGTATGCATTTGATATAAAGCTTCTATGAACCAATGGACAAATTTTAATGAAACATTTAGAAAGTTATTATTGGATGTGCAACAACAACTAATTGACTTTTGGAGCCAATCCAATTCAAGATGGCTGTCATAGCTTATCAAAATTAGCCAATACAAAAATAACTATAACTGAGTCAATTTTACTGATATTGAGTTAAAATTAGATGTGTAAGCTGATGATAGTCATTCACATCACATGTTCTGAGTGTGACGTCATACAATATCGGATTATATTGTGCATAATGTTATTCTCAAAGTTTGACCAAAACAGCTACACTTTCATCTTTTCTAAGCACAAGATGGTCTTAGATTAAAACTGGCATAAAGGGTAGTGGATGACATGCATTCCTTCAAGGAATGGTAAGCCTGTAATTATTTAAGTGTCATTATCATACTGGTAGTATATTGGTTTTTAATATGTAAAATGCTACCTTGCATGTTGGTGCTTTCAATCATACACGTATCTAGATCAATCCAGTAGAGTCGATGGTCCACATAATCAATGGTCAGTCCATTGGCGCGTCCCACTTTGTCCACCAAGGTTACGATGGTGGTACCATCCATATAGGCTCTGGCTATACGTGGTCGACCCCCCCATTCTGTCCAGTACATGTAGCTGCAGAGACAAAACACTGCTCAAGAATGGGAGACACAAAGTAGAGCAAAGATTGTTTGTTTTTTAATTAATAACAGACTATTTTATTGAGTTATCTGTTCTGGATGGGGAACCAGTCTCCATTTTGTAATTGTGAAGCTCAGTGGAAGAAGACAACTTTGCTTTTATTGCCAACATGCTTACATAATGAGACAGCAACAGCAGATGTTTTCACACAGTAAGTTGAAAGATTTGGGCAATGACATCCTGAAAACACCGAGGAGTCAGTGACACGCTGGCAAGTTGGCACACATATCTACTATTTACGCAGACAGGCAGGTCATCATGTTTAGGGATTTGGTTGAGGATGGTAATGTCTGTTTTGGTAAACAAATTTAACAGAAGTATTCCTCTTACAGGCTGAAGTTACAGTTCTAAAAGCACTAAAATCTTCACTGTTGTTCATAAATTGCTTCCTATCTTCACCTGGCTGGGGAAATACCATTTTAAGGTTCGAGCAAGCATTTTGTAGCAGTGAACCACCACCGCAAAATACTTCTACTGTTTCAAGTTTAAAGCTGAGAAGTTCTGATGTTTAGGCAAAAACTGCTTTTATTTTGAAGCTGGCGTGTGCAGTGATTTTATTTTGAAGGCAAGCACTGTGTTGTTTAGGCCAGAATTTCACTGGGCTGTGATAGTTTAAAACTAGCTAGAGAACAGTTAAAACCTCAACAACATCTTGAAACTATCACAGGGTTCTCAATTTCCTTGCGGAGGTTGCAGAGGAAGACCTCAACGGGACTTAGCAAAGATCATCCATGTTCGGGCTGATTGTTTTAATGTCTTAGCATGGTTGTCATCCAAGGTGAAGGGAGGCTTAAGTTGGGTTAAACTGTGCAGAAAATGAAATATTCACTGAACTGGTTTGCTTTTGAAGAGTGGAAGAACAAGCAATGCATTATTGACTCTTAGATACATAAAAACCTGGATGACTGGATGGGGAATTAAACTAAAGTGAAGATTTATTGTTTGGTTTCCTTAGATAGATAACTTTTACTAATTGGAATTTCATAATGTACTGTATGTAAATGTATTGTTTTATAATGGGAAGTGAGCTGACTGTAATTGAATTTCAGTTTAAATCTGGATCTGAATTGGCTTTATAATTTGAACTTGAGCCACAGTGGTTAGAGCTGTCGCCTCCCAGTAAGAAGGTTACACATGGGTTTCCTTCAGGTACTCCAGTTTCCTCCCACTAACCAAAAACATGCACGTTAGGTTCTTTGGTAACTCTAAAATTGCCCCTAGGTGTGAGTGAGAGTGTGAATGGTTGTCTGTCTCCATGTGTCCCTGTGATGCACTGGAGACCAGTCCAGGGTGTCCCCTGCCTCTCACACAGTGACTGCTGGAGATAGGCACCAGCTCCACACGACAAGCAAAGGAGAAGCGGGTAAAGAGAATGGATGGATTTTAACTTGTTTTTTTTGTTGTTTTTTTTCTTCTGTGTAGTCCCTCGAGATGACTTAATGAACTGGAATAAACTGAACTGAATTTCTGCCACGAGCTGCAGACAAACAGAAATTTCCTAATTATTTTACTACTCTGTGTACCTTGTGCATATAAAACCAAGGGGTGTCAAAAAACAGGAACTTCAATATATTTATAATACAACAGTAATCTTGAATACAAACTGAATTCCTCAATTCTCAAAAGTATTAAATGTATCAATATTACAATATTCCCTGCTGACAACATCCAGAACATAAAAACTCAGGAAAATTAAATACAGAAGCAAGTTTTGATCCTAAAGCAAATACACGTGAGGATGTGCTTGAATTATCGTAAGAGGTTAATAAATATATTCCTTTCATTGTTGTGGTGAATTGTCTGTTTATTTCAATGCAATCAAAATGAAATTATTTCAATCAAAAAGATTGAAATAATTTAATTTGTTGGCCCATATTGGTCGTTAGCACAGTCAAACATTTAAACCAAGTGTTTTTAAGTAAAGAGGTCCTACCCATTAGCTGGGTCCACCGCTAGTGAGCGTGGGTTATCCAGCGAGCGTGGGTTGTCAAGATCCTTAGAGACAAGAACCTGTCGGTATTGGCCATCCAACCGGGCCACCTCAATGCGGTTAGTTCCTGTATCTGCCCAAAAGATGTTACGACCCATCCAGTCAACAGCCATGCCTTCTGGGTAGTCCAGTCCAAACTCTATGACATGTTCTACAGAGCTGCCGTTCAGATACGCTCTGCTGATTTTCTGACGAGGGAAGAAGGAGGAATTTAATGAGAGACAAATCTTTCTTTTAACTGAATTTAAAAGGTGAATTAGTTTCCAGAGCTCAGCCTACCTTTGCCTGTATGTCTGTCCAGTATATTCTCTTTTCGGAAACATCGGAACCAAGAGCTGAGGCCTCTCTAACTCCTGTTAAGGGAATGGCCACATCATTGCTGTTTGTACCCAAAGAAATGCTACGAATGCTGTCCCTGAAGAGAAAAAGAAACACTCTTCAAAAAAAAATTCAAAAGAGGCATGTAGACAAAGTTGATCCTGAGACAATAAACATAAAACTGTGCTGTTTAATACTTTATTACTAGAACATTAGAAAGATCTATATCTCAGACAGACTGTTTTAATTAATATTTTAACTATAAAAAAGTTAACAGCCAAGCATTATATATGATTAGCCAGCTTTCTGGCCAGAGTTTTATTGTAAGATCTTTTTATAATGAAAAACGACAGAGCTGGAGCTGCTTTGGGCAAACCCTGAAAATATTATTGTGATGCTCAGAGTATATGCTGTGAATGACTTTCAGCCACAATCACAATATTTATACATCTATAGACATTTATTTAAAATTTATAGACATTTTTTGTTGGCTAATGTCGATTAGCTGTGGTGGCCATCTTGAATCGGACTGACTCCAAAAGTGAATCAGTTGTAGAGGTACATACAATGATTACATTCTTAGAGTTTCATGAAAAACCCATATATTTGCTCATAGAATATTTTGCTAACAGATAAACAGGGTCAACTCTAACAGTAAATGCTAGTTTTAAGTAAAGAAATCCTGCAATGAGTAGCATTTGGAGCATGTATTGTGAATGACTCAGCTACAACTAGGGGTTGGAGGTTAACATCTATTCTTAAAAGATTCATGGACATAAAAAATTCTGACTAGATTTTCCAATGTCAAAATGCATTTTGTTAATGTTTATTTGTGCTGCCACCTTCAGAGAGTCAACGGCAGTGGCTCAGGAGGTAGGGGACGGCAGTGGCTCAGGAGGTAGGGGTTTGTCTTGTGATCGGAGGGTTGCTGGTTCGAATCCCCCGCTCCGACTGTCTCAGCCGTTGTGTCCTTGGGCAAGACACTTCACCTGCCTTGCCTACTGGTGGTGGTTAGAGGGCTCGGTGGCGCCGGTGTGATGGCAGCCTCACTTCTGTCAGCCCACCCCAGGGCAGCTGTGGCTACAATGTAGCTTACCACCATCAGTGTGTGAATGTGTGGATGAATGGGTGAATGATTGTAGTGTAAAGTGCTTTGGGGTCATTGCACTAGATAAAGCGCTATATAAGTGCATGCCATTTACCTAGTGCATGTCAACCCATAATATGTGTTGGAGATCAGTCTTATCTACTACCACAGCAAATCCTACGTCAATATCTGTAAAACTGACTGAGTAATAGCAATGTTTGTGTTTCTTAGGTCAGTTGGCTATGGCGGCCATCTTGAATCACGTTGATGAAGGCGAGATTAGAAGGTGTACCTGTTGGTGAAGAGCAGGAAGGCCTCTGGCACCACACAGGTCCGGAGATCTGAGAGGAGCTCCAGACCCATGGGGCAGGCACAGCGGACCGCTTGCTGACACCAGAAACAAAGATGGCTGCATCCTCCATTATCCACTGCACAGCCATTTGTACCTGGAAACACATTCAAGTATTTCAGAACTTTTTTTTTAACATGTCATTTTCTTTTTTTGCTTTGCACATTTACTGGCTGTTTAAAAACTCAAGAAAAGTGTCTCACCATATGTCTGTGTGACTTTAGTAGCTTTCAACCCCATTAAATCGGGCAGCTGATCGATGATGATCTCTCGCACGGCAGTGATTTTGTGGACCCGTTCAATGCTGCGCCTCTGCCAGTCAGTCCAATAGATGTAATCACCCAGCAGAGTAAAACCAAAAATGTGATGCAGCTTGTCCTCAATCAAAGTCTGCCTGTTACCGCCGTTCAAATCAATCACCTGACACAGGATGAAGAAATGTTTCAAAGTTAGACAGAAAAATACATTGATATTTTGATCAATTATACAAAAAAACTGGAAAGAAAAAAAAAAAAACCCTCAAATTTCATTGTAAATGAACCATAATATGGGCTGTTAGGAAAACTTATGTTAAGTTTTGCTTCTACCACCAAAAACATGTTGAGATAAAAATCAAATACCCCCTGAGATTGGCTGAAAACAAGATTGAAATTAAGTTAAGAAATGGAATATTTAAAATTATATTTAGAAAAATAGAAAAACTAAAAAATTTCTGAAGAAATGTCTGCAGCTAAAATTCCAACATCCATCTACTTCTCTAAATCCCAAAAGTAATTTGGGACTTCTTTTTGTAATAATCTAAGCTGCCAATAGTGGCTCATTATGGTTACTATGGTAACCACACACGTGTCTGTCAGTCCTTGTCTGCACTCTTATTAAGAGAGGCAGAGAAAGCAGAGCCTCAAACAAACTGTCACTATGTGAAAACTAAGTTGTATTGGGAAAATTTCCAAAATGGGAGAAACAAAACACCAGGTCGTCACAGGTTTATTTTTATTTATCCACAGTGTTTTATGTAAGAGGTATGACAAGTTTAAAAGAGCCTTCACTTCCAGTTTTAAAGAGAAAATTCTAGGCTCAAATACAATGGAAGTCGGTGATTATTTGGGTGTGTTCTCGCTGTACTCTAGGGTGTTTCAGAGAAAACCATAAGTCCTATAGCAGTGACAGGCACACTGAGTAAAAGGAAACAACCTGTGTTCTGATGTACACATTGTATAAGAAATGTAAAGTTTGTGTAAAAAAAGAAAATAAAGAGTTTGTTTGAAAATAATAGAAATTTTAAGAGAATTTAAAAGTTAGAATGTAAAGTCATCAAACTTTAAGTTGAATATTCTGGTAAAACATAAACAATAATTGTTTAAAAACCACTGAAGATATCAAAATACCAGTTCAGATGTAAAGCCCAGGTTTATTTGTGACCTGTTTAAACTTTGAATAATGTTTCTGAAGTACATCTGAGCTGTAGTGCTCCAAAGAAGGCTGGGTTTTACCATTTGTGTCATTAAAATCCTCCTGAATGATTCTCAGGTACTACCACATCAACATTTGGGTCAATATCTGTAAAACTGACTGAGATATAGCCATTTTTGTTTTGCTAACATTGATTAGCTGCAGCAGCCATCTTGAATTGGATTCAATCTGTCAATTTGTTCATGAGATATTTTGCTTAAAAACAGGGTTGAATCCAAAAATTAGTACATTTATTGTGCTAAGACTACATGTTGGGGATTATGCTCAGCTATTATCACACCAAATGTAGGGTCAATATCTGTAAAACTGGCTGAGTTGTAGACATTTTTGTTTCTTATGGTTTGCTGGCTGCAGTGGTCATTGGATTTTTATTGGGTTGGGTCCATAAGTTAATCAGTTGTAAATACAGTTATTGGTTTCTACACATTTTATGATCATATCATAACATATTTTGCCAACGGAACAGCCAAACAAAGACAAGCACACACACAGGCAAAAACATTATTGCCGCTTCACCTTTCAGCAGTGGGTGATAACTATTCAAACAAGAATTCACTCCACACGCTCTGGCATGATTCAGTTCCAAGCCTCACATAAAAATATCTTTGTTGTGATGAAGTCCTAATGCCATGAAAGGTGTGAAAGGAACACTTAATATGACAGGTGGTATACCCATCAACAGTGGGGACTAAGGAAAATAAAAAAAGATATACAAAAGGAACCTGTAAGTGTTCCAAACAAATAAATGGAACATGAAAAGACAGGGCAGGAGGAAAGAAAATAAGAAACATTAGTATTTCCTGTTAAAATACAGTGTGAATGCTGTGTGCTGATTGACATTGCTGAAATGTGTTCTATTTCGTATAGGCTTCGCCCTTTAAGGCTATCGGTAGTGGCTTTATCCTTTCGCGCACAGCACAGCACTAAAAACTTTAGTCCATGCCCACCTGCTGTGTGGGCCCCACCCCAGGTTCGTCTAAATTATAGTGAGGCCGGGCATTTGGCTCCCATTTTTTCTTCAGCTACAGCAAACACTGACTAAAGTGCGAAGAACGCGATAAAATGTCCAGCACCAGCACCATCCGCCTGTGCCCGTCCTGTTAGACCGGCTACATCATGGGGTACGACCGGCATGACATCTGCGAGGGATGCCTGGGTCCCCGCCACGCCGACCTCACCCTAACTCCCCAGTCCTCCTGCTGTTCCTGTGAGCTCCTCTCTTCTGAGGAGAAGCAGAGACGAGCAGCCTTTTTCAAGTCTAGTGCTGAGGAGACTCTTCCCATGGCGGAATACTCGCTGGACGACGCCATCGCCTTTTGCGAAGCGGAGCCGCGCAGGGAATTGGATGATTACTCTGGCAGAGGCGATGCTAGCAGCAGCCCCGTTGCTTCTTCCCAGCTGGAGAGCATGATAGCGGAACCAGGATGGCCAAGCGAATGCTCAGCCGCCTGGGTTCTTCCGACGTCGGCGACCACTCCGCTCCCAGCTGTAGCTGTTCTCCTCCTGGAACGGCATAATCCAGGAGGCCGCTAGCGCAAAGGGACTCTCCGTCCCTCCCCCACCCCGATGGGATGATCTGGCGGGAAGGTTTGGCTCTGCCCCAGCACGTTGCCCTGACCCCATCTGGCCCCACTTCCCAGCTGTGACGTCACACTGGAACAAGGCTCCAGCTGGGCCCACCAAGCTGAAGGCGCCAGTCTCCACCTTCGCCTCTATCACCAAGCAGAGTTTTCCCTCGGTTCCCCCTCTGGAGGCAAGCCTTGCGGAGGTATTAGGGGCAAAGACTTCCCGGACGGACCAGCAACCTGTCCCTCCAGGGAGACACGATCAACTGATCACCAGGTTCACCGACCCTAACCCTAACGCTCCACCAGGGAACAGGCCTTCCCGGCATGCCAACCAGCAACCCAGCGTTTTCCCAAAGGCCAGCAGCAGGCGCCATCCTGGACCAGCCAGTCGCTGGGCGCACGGAGAAAGCAGCCCAGGAAATGACTCCTTGGGGGGAATGTGTGTGATTTTGATGTGTGTTTTGAAATAAAACAGAAACATCTCTTAAAGGGCAAATTCCAGGCTGCCTGTCAGATCAACTAATCTCACAGCAGCCTCTCCTCACACATCCCCCACCCAGAACGAGCTGGTAACCTCTAAGCAGCTGTTTAAGAGGCACCGCAGCTTGGCAAGTTCCACAAAGCACTCTGTCATATCAGCTACAACTGATTCTCCTCAGCAGACCGAGTGCGGAAAAATCCCTTGTTTTTTTGCCAGGGCCCGTCTAACTTTCTGCTGCTTCACCCCACCCACCGCGCAGCGGGAGTAAACGTTCTTTGCCACGGCAGCAACAGCCTCCTCTGAAACGGCGTCTCATTCACAAAAGTGCCGACGCCCCCTCTCAGTGTGCGCAGGCTCACCTCAATACTGACGTGAGCCCGCAGCCTGAGCACAGTACAGAGGCGGACAGAAAGCCCTTTCTGTCTGAGCCCCCCATGGGTCCCCACTGGAGAGTCTCAGATGCGGGTGATGGCGGCAGGGGCTCTCACTTGGCTGACGTCCATGAGAACCATGACACAACACAAAAATGTGCGCCCGCTCTCCGAGCGTTACTCAGAGTGGCAGCGAGTATGTTCCCTGGACAGGTGGATGGATCGACTGATCAGCAGGGGTTACACGCTGCAATTTGCAGCTCACCCTCCACCGTTTAGAGGGATTATAGAGACGGTTCTGTCATCCCCAGAGCAGAACTCGTCTCTCCAGTGAGAACTACAGGAACTCCTGATGAAAAACGTCATTTCCCAAAGGAGAGGAAAACACAGGGTTTAAGCTATTTTCTGGTTCCAAAGAAAACGGAAGGGATGAGACTTATTCTTGATCTGTCCATGTTCAACAAATCGATCATGGAGAGACAGTTGCAGCCTCATTCTATGCTGACAATCAAACAGCTGCTGGAGAACGTTCACCAGAACGACTGGATCACCTCCATAGATCTGAAGGACGCATATTTACACATCCCCATGATCCCAAAACAGAGCATTTCTGCATTTCTCCTTTTAAGGCATCCAGTCTCAGTACAACCGTCTGCCGTTCAGTTACTCTCTTGCCCCACGCACGTTCTCCAAATGCGTGGAGACAGCTCTGCAGCCATTACACATGGCGGAAATGAGAATCCTCTTTTATCTGGACAACCTGCTTTTACTAGCTCGGTCCAGAGAGGAAGCAGCCGTGCAGACTGGAGCGCTCGCGTCACATCTGCTAAACCTGGGTTTTTCAATAAACTGGGAAAAGAGTTACATTCTCCCATCCCAGATAACTGTTTATCTGGGAGTGGAGTTACACTCAATCAATGAGAGCCCGATTATCACAGCCGAGAGCCGACGCTCTGTCTGCTCACCTCCGCCGTGTCAAACCCTGCAGCATAGTAACAGCTCTGTCTGTCATGCAGCTCCTGGGGATGATGCCAGAGGCTCACGTCGTGGTTCCGCTGGGCCTGCTTCACATGAGACGCCTTTGAGATGGTTCGCCCGCCTGCGCATACATCCTATGGGCCAGAAGAGACGGATGATTTCTGTCCCTCCCTCCGTGGGAGCCAATCTGACTCACTGGGGAAACCCCCTTATCCTGTCAGAGGGAGTCCCCTTCAGCAAAACTACGTCACACGTCTCAGTGTTCACAGACGCGTCCCTGTCAGGTTTGGGAGAAACGTGTCTGTCCCAGACGGTGTGAGCACATGGCCAGACCACATGCCTCTCCACATAAATGTGCTTAAAAATAAATGAGCTTCTCACAGTGTGGAAAGTGATTCAGCACTTTGCTCCTCTGCTGCGGGATCAGCATGTTCTGATCCACACAGACAACAGAGTGGCAACAGCCTACATAAACCGTCAGGGATGAGTGCGCTCAGCTCAGCTGTTAGGCGTCGCGAGACAGCTGCTGTGCTGGGCACGAGAAAACTTGCTCTCAATCAGAGCAGTGTACATCCCTGGTGTCCTAAACAGAGGAGCGGACATCATGTCAAGGGGCGGTCCTCGCCACAGGGACTGGAGCCTCCATCACGAGCTGATCTCTCGAATCTGGAGCAGGTTCAGCCGAGCAGCAGTGGATTTGTTCACCACACAGGAGAATGCCCAGTGTCAGCTGTGGTTCTCACTGAGCCCACAGGACGATCCATCGTTAGGAGTGGACGCCTTTGCTCACAGCCCGTAGCCAAAAATGCTCCTTTATGCTTTCCCGCTAGTTCAGCTGATTCCATGGATCCTGGATCGAGTTCGAGAGGAAGAGCTGTCGGTCATTCTCGTAGCTGCCGAGCGCAAACACGCACTGTGGTTCCCAAACCTGCAGCAACTGATGTCGGGCCGGCCGTGGAAACTGCCATGGAAGGAGGATGCACTCCTCCAGGCGGAGGAGTGATCAGGAGTTACCCAGAAATAGGTCAGCATCTCTAGGTCTGGCTGCTGAACGGATCCGCCTTGAAAGGCCTCCAACAGGATGTGGTGCGCAAGCCGGTTCCACCACAACGCTGTACACATCAAAGTGGGCAGCTTTTCAGCGCTGGTGCACAGAGAAAGGCATGGAGGCCATTTCATGTCAGTTAGGCGGCATGCTGTCATTTCTGCAGCAGCTGATGGACAGAAAATTAGCGTTCAGCACAATTAAAACTTATGCTGCAGCTATTTCTTCCTGTCATGAGGGTTTCGGTGACAGAACAGTCTTTAACCACTCACTGATGAAGCGTTTTCTGAAAGGCGTACTGAGGCACAGACACACTAGCCACAGTAGGATTTAGCACTGGTTCTGTGCGCACTGGTTAAAGCTCCATTCGAGCCTTTAGATCAGGCTCCACTTTATTTTTTGTCATTTAAAACAGCCCTGCTGTTAGCTTTGACATCTGCAAAGAGAGTGAGTGATTTATCTGCGCTCTCTGTTGCTCCCTCATGTCTCAGAATTCAAGCTGACGGCAGCTCAGCTGTGCTGCGTCCTAACCCTGCTTTTACTCCTAAAAGCATCACAAGCTCATTCAGATCGAGAGTGATAACTTTGGATGGTTTTTATCCTCCTCCTCATAACTCTGAGAAGGAAGCCATGTCTCATCTCCTCTGTCCTGTGCATGTGCTCTTGTGTTACGTGGCGCGCACAGCTGCACTGCATTCGTGCATTACAGAGACAGCTCTGTAGGACATCCTCTATCCATTCAGTGCCTCTCACATTGGTTGTGTGAGGCTATTTCTGAGGCTTACAGCTCCTCTGGGCTGGATCCTCCAGAGAACCTCAGAGCTTATTCCACCAGGCATTTCATCCTCCATGGCTCTGAATGGAGGAATGAAAGTGCAGGTTATTTGCACAGCAACTTCTTGGTCATCTCCGTGCTCATTTATTCGTTTTTATCTCTGTGATGTCTCCACCTTCTCCATGACCCATTCTGTTCTCAGGGTTCTGATTATTGTTATTTCATGGAGAAGGTTTGTCTTTGTTCACAGAATTTGTGATTAAAACAACCAACTTCAATATTTTATTAGTGACCCCTGCTGAAATGAAGGCAATAATTTTTTTGCCATGTCTGTTTCTTTGTCTGTTTGCAAAATATTTCAGAGATGGATTTTAATGAAACTTTCCAAAAGTAATCATTGGCTGTACCTCTATGACTGATTAACTTTTGAAGTGAACCTAAATGAAGATGGCTGCCAAAGCTATCTGATCAAACACAAAAATAGCTATAACTCAAATAATACTGATTTAAATCTTGGTGTGGAAGAGGTTGAGAGTAGTCTCTAATTTACATTTGGAGCACTAACTGATCGCGCAGATGTTTGTTCAGAATTCTGCCATTAACTATTGGAGTCAACACTGTCTGTCGGTTAGCAAAATATATCAAGAAACACAGGACAAATTTTAATAAAGCTCTCAGAAAGTAATAACCAACTGATTTCATCTACAACTGATTACCTTTTGGTGTCACCCTGATTTAAAACAGTTCATTGACCTTCGGAAACATAAAAATGGCTGTAACTTGCAGATACAAAGCTAAAATTTGGTGTGGTAGTAGCTGAGAGTCATCTACAAATTTTACTCTGAGAACTAATAAATCACATGAGATCTCAGAATGTTGCACGAGATTGTGCGTAATGGTATTTACAAGGTTCGACCAAAACGCTTGCAACACAGTTAGTTCTCCGTTAGACTGCTTTGAAAGGCGGCAGGCAATACGCGTTCCTTCAGGGAATGCCATGTGCTTAATTTTATTCAGTCATCAAACTTTAACTTAGACACTGATAATATTACACAGCGTTTTATTCAGTGAATGATAGATGTAATAAATCTAAATGTGGACTAATGGTGTTGTTCCTGTGACGGGCAGCTGTGAACCCCAGTTTCTACTTTGTGAAAGCTCATTTAAATATCCATTCAGAGAAAGGGGTTAACAAAATACATACAAAAATTTTCTCAGATGATCAAGTCTACATCTGTAATAATATGCATTTATCTTTATGTCCCTAGTTCCAATGCTGTTTCAGTAAAAAAATGGTAACTGTAATGTTATACCACAATGAGCGAAGAAAATATTCATAAGAAATCCATAACTCTTCCAAAAATCACCAAAATATTCTCTAATGACCATGCCTACACGTGGAATAATATTCTTTTATTTCTATGTTACTGGATTGAACACATTC
>NC_051440.1:1045653-1047894 GCF_001649575.2 Kryptolebias marmoratus
ACATCACATCTCAGCTTTAAAAGCTCAACTCCACACTCTCTATTTCTGAATTGAGAAAGCTCCTCGGATGAGAAGTGAAACGTCTTCAGCTACAGAATAGAAGTCCAGTTGTTTTTGTTTTTTAACTTTTTTTTGAATTTACCATGGCCTGGATGACTGAGAATCTACACCAGCATAGAGCTTTAGACTAAAATCATCATCATCAGCTGTGAAGTCACAAGTCACTTCATCCTCCTTTATTTTCCTCATATTATGTCTGCAAGGTAGGGGTGTAACAGTACGCCTAACCGATGATTGGTACAGCAGGAAAAAGAAGCAAATGCCAAAAGCGAGTCCTCCCTTTCCCACTTTTTAAATCTGACAATAACTCTCCCAGAAGCAGAGACGGATAAACAAACCAACCTTGTTAGTGGAAAGGCTCTAAAGTACTGTAGCAGGTCCTGTACAGAAAGGTAGGATTGTCAGCTAATAAGTTCATTATTAAATAAACATATAAATAAAGGCCACCCACCTCGTGAGATCTGTTATCACATACTTACACTGTAATTTAACGAGTTATAACCATTTTTGTGTTGGCCAGGATTAATTAGATTAATTAGCTTGTGGCGGCCAAAACTGGAACTGAACTGAGCTGAACTGGACTGACTCCTGAAGTTAATCAGTTGTAGATGTACGTTCAGTGATTACTTTAAGAGTTTCAATAAAACCCATCCAGTGGTTCGTGAGCTATTTTGCCAAGGCAACAGACGACTGAACTCACATAAACACAGGCAAAAACATCACCCTTCTGCCTTTGGGAACTAAAAGACATTTGTAAGAACTGAGTGAAATCATCAAGCAGCAGTTACAATTCTGTTGCACAGATGTTGCCAGAAACTCCCAAAGCGTACAGATCGCAAATGTGCCTTGGGTAGAAATTCAGCAAGACTGCAACTGAAAATGTGTGGATTTTCTTGCAATTTTCTCACAATTTTGAGTCTCCAACTAGTCTCCAATGCCCCTTTTACATGGGCTCTAATTCAGAAGTCCCGCTCTACTCTGCTCTACTCTATAAAGAATGCATCGCGTCTCCACTGGCCAGTTTGGTCTGTAGCAGAGGAACACCTCCTTGTGTTGCAGGGGGCGGGGATTCTCCTGAGACTTCAGGAACAGAGGTGCAGTGGAAGAAATGCTCTGGATGCCGCGATTGTTGCACGGAGTGGGACAGCTGTTATCAGCCGGAGATTTCAGGCTTTACAGCGCCTTCAGCTGGGGGACAGATGGCAGAAACATTGCAGGGTAAGCTAACGCTGTTGTTTATATTCCTACCGTTCACTCTTTATGCTTGCATCTGGTCACACTCACAACCAATGAGTGAACAGGAGCTAAGCTTGCGCCACCGACAAAGCAGGGCCAACCCAGCTGGCCCTACTCTGAAGCAGGGACCAAAACAGCAGGGTCGGCCTCGAAAAAATGCCGGTGGAAATGCGCGCAAAGCAAGCGGAGTTGAGTGGAGCCGGGACCTTTAGAGCCCGTGTAAAAGGGGCACAATGGTTGTAGCCCAGTGAGAAAGTGGCTTAACACAATCTCGGACTGAAGCTGCAGAAATAAAGCAAAGGCAAGCACACAAGGTAATGAAGCAAAATCTAGAGCCTTAAGTTAGGTTTGTACTTGATGCATTTAACATTGTGTGAGGGTGCACACATCAATAGTGACGCAATTGTGCTGTCCCCACCCCAACTTGGCACGGACAAGGGTTTCCCCCAGAAAAGAGGCTAAGCCTGGTGGTAGGTGGCCGTTCACCAGCCGTTCGCCGGCCGACCGTAGTAAAAAAAATTATTAAAGTTGACAGGAAAGTTGAAAATATGGCTATTTATTATTTCATATTGTAAGGTATTTGTGCCAAATATTTACACAACTACAGTTTTACAAAAAGGCACTTTTGAAATACTTTTTTCAACAAAAATACAATTAAAATGAATACTAATTGATTGCACCTAATTTAAATCCTAATTTAAGTCACATTTACAAATAAATTAAATGAACATAAATGAAAAAGTGCAAACAAAGCACCAACTCACGTCTCACTTCCAGGTCAATGAATAAGAACAGACAACTGAAAAATGCTGTACTGTACTGTGCATATCTAATGCTGAATTTAATAGCATCATTTTACTGGTAAACAAGGATAATATTTTCACTAAGTACAAAACATGCTTACCGTATTCGGTCTTGTAAAGCCACCAGCTGAATTTCAGCTCA
>NC_051440.1:1047969-1071740 GCF_001649575.2 Kryptolebias marmoratus
CTCGGCCTCAGGGCTCATTAGAGTCCCGCAGGGCTCCGTGAACAGCGCGCGGACCTGAGTGCACAGTGGAGGCGTTTATACTTGGCGCTTACGTCAGTGCTGTATTCTATAAAAAGACGGGGGGCAGTACACTATGTAACCAGTGGAAATACGGTAAAAAAGAGAGAGCAGATGGTTGTCACATCAAATATGGCTGCACGTATTCAGGAGGAAGAACTGTTGTTTCTGGCTGTGATACAAAGAGGATGTTTAAACTTGAAGCATTCAGTTTGACTTTAATTGATTTATTTGCTTTAGTTGTGATTTGCCCATCATAGAACTAATATTTCTTCCCTCTGTGGTCTATAGACACTCCTTTTTATCAGCTGCAGCAGTAATCTCCTTCCATGAGTTTTGAATCGTTTGATTATCTTTGTGATCTCTCATAGAGGGATCATATAAATGCTGATACAGGCAAATCATCTCCGCTGGAGCAGCAAAATCGTCCATTTTGAACGGAGCGTGGTGCGCGGTCCGGTCCAATTTATAAAAGGTGCACGACGAGACACCGCAAGGGACCTTCGCGCAGGGGCAGGGACAGCGTGATTGCGTACCCTCGCGCAGTGAGGTAGATAAAGGTAGCGGTTTTGGGGGAGCAGAGGGAGAAAAAAAAACGTGTATAAAATTGACGTATTTATAATAAACAAGCAGAGCTTAGCCTGGCGACTCACCAGGCTTATAATATGCAGGGGGAAACCCAGGAGTGAGCCAAGTTACAAAAATTAACGATTTTAAAGGTGCGCTCATGAAGCAGGTTCACCTGTACTGGCATTTATATGATCCCTCTATGAGAGATCACAAAGATAATTGAATGTCTCTAAATTCATGAAAGGAGATTGCTGCTGCAATCAGTAAAGAAGAGTGTTTATAGACCACAGAGGGAAAAAAAATTGGTCCTATGAAAGGCGAATCACAACCACTAATGTAATCCACTGTAGCCCTCAGTGGATCATTTTATTGCCAGTGAGAATACCATGGAGGCGGCATTATTATCTTTTATGATAAGCATACAATACAGATAACTATCCTTATAATGTCATGTGTGTACTCAACATTTCATTTGAAGCAAATAAATCAATGAAAGTTAAACTGAATGCTTTCAGTTTAAACATCCTCTCTGTATCACAGCCAGAAACACAACAGGTCAGTTTTTCCTGAATATGAGCGGTACTGCACACAGCCATTTTTTGGTGTGTGACATCAACTGTTTGATCTCTTTTTAACTACATTTTGACTTTTTATGTAGTGTACTGCCACCTGTCGTTTCTGAGAATACTGCACAAATGTAAGGGGCAAGTATATATTCCTACAGCACTTGCTCAGCTTTGTGAGCCATCAGCGGAGTCCTGCGCGACACTCTGAAGTGCTTATATAAGCAAGGGAAGTTCCAGGATCTACATCTCCCTCTTTTCCACTTTAAATACACACACACATTTATCATATCCCAACACTGACTGAATGAAGCTATGCATACCTAATTTGCATAACCACAACAAAGCCAGCACTTTTATGTGTGAGTGTGTGCATACACATCACAAAGCAACACATCAGTCAAAGCAGGTTTACACACGTTCTCTTTAAAAACAGAAGAACAGAAGAGGAAATTTACGATGCCTTTTCCTCCCACAGTTAGGAAGGTGGGAGAAGAGTCAGATTTCAGTGAAGCAAATGAGGTCAAAGCAGGGCTGCTTCATATGGGAAAAAGAAAATCTGAATCAGGATTATTTTAGTCAATATTGTAATCATAATGATTGAAAACAATTATTCACTGAATGTTGAGACAGAGTTTTTGTGAATAAAGTAAAATAAACTGCCTCAAACGTGAAATGTTTCTTGAGATCTTTCTGTTGAACTCTCCTTTAAATGGCAACAAATGGTATTTTTAGAGCGCTTTTTGGGTCTGTTCACATTTGGTTTCACAGATTTGTTGTGATTTGACTGCCTTTGTTGAGTTCTATCATAATAGGCTAATTATTTAACACATGCAATATAATAGTAATAAAGGAGCAGCTAAGAGGACATTTTTTTAGTTTTTTTACCCTCAGACGTCCACTCCACTGCCTGTGTGGGGTCACCTTAGTCCAGTAGGAGGTCCTACATCCAAGACTGCAACAGATTGTTTTTTTTAGACTATCTAGTGTATGCAGAGACAAGTGGTCCAGTCCACCTCTAAAGGTAGTTTGAGTGAAAACATTTTAAATGCGCATAGAAAAAATTCACACCTATATTTAGCATTAACCAATCACAATTAGGTAGCTAAAGTCAGAAGTTAGCAACCAATGTGAACAGGACCTTTTACACTTTCTGACCACTCAAAACTTTTACGCTACAAGTCACATTCACCCATTCACACACACACACAAGTTTTAAAGAAACTTTCAAGAAATAATTTCTAGATCTACATCTACAATTGGAGTCATCTACACCTACTTTAGGAGTCAACACAATTAAAAATGGCTGCCACAGCCAACAGACTGAAAAGAAAAATTGCTATAATCAGTCAATTTCACAGTTATCGTGCTAGTTTGGTGTAGTTGTAGCTGAGAGTCATCCACAACACATACTCTGAGCTTGAGATCTCAACTTATTGCATATTGCATGAGATTGCACATAAGATTATTTTCAAGGTTTAACTAAAACAGCCACAACTCTGTCATTTCTCAATATAAGATAATTTATGCAGGGCATCATGAATAGTTGGAATAAGGTGGATAAAAGAAGAAGGCTAAATTGGAGTGAAAAAGCCCCTTGAAGCCTCTTGAGATGGGTTCTTTCACACTGACAAAGGGTGGGAGAAAGGGTGAGCTAAAGGAGCCACTCTTTTCCAGTTGGTGAGCATTCAGCCATAAAACTGTTTTGTTGCACTCCTTTCTGCTCTGTATTGCCATAAAAGTATACTAACAGGAGAAAATGTTTAAAAATAAGGTCACCCAGCAACAAGACTGTTCCAACAATCATTGAAATATGATGACAACCAAAGAGAAAGAAAGAGAAACGATAAAAGCTTTAAGTGAAGAACCTTGGAGAACAGTGTGACAAATGTAGTAAAAAAAGACATGGATATGTTGTAAGTGTCTAAAAGAAAAGGTCTATTTGTGATGGGGGAAGGGTAGTACAACAAGAACTCAAGAACCATCTCACTTTAGGTCGTAACAATTTGGTTAAAGGCAATCATGAAGAAGTTTCCCAACTGTTTTGTGCTAATCGTGGTGGTTCTCTGTTTCTTGAGTTACAGAGGCTGCAGTCCTGTTAATCCGTGTATCATTCGTTCTTTCCATTTTAAGTTGACTATCAGAAATCAAATAATAAAAATTGGACTGGTTATTTTGTTTTTTATTATAACACCAAAAACGAAAAAACGCCTGTTTTTTCATATTTCACTTTTAGACTAAGATTGAAACACGAAATGGAAAAACGGACAGGAGGACAGAATTTGATTTTAATATTTAATTGGTCAGGTTTAGGTGACCCGGAAGTTTGGTAAGGAGCGCTAGCAAACAACAAATATTAGCATGTTACTGGCCACCGACTGGCACTGTCTGTTGGAGCTGACGAGTCAGCGTGACCGCCATCTTGGCTGGCTCCTTCACGCACCCCCCAGTTTATTTCTTTCTACTGAGGAAGCTGTATGTCCAACTAAAAATAATCAGAGCTCTCTGAATCTTTACCTGGTTTTCACACAGTTTGGTTTGTTACAGACAGCAGAGAAGTAGTTACGATACAGGATGCTTTCACGCATTAAAAATATGTACTTTCATGCTGAAATACTTAGTTTTATAATATTTAACAAAGACAGACATATAGTATGGCATATTAATAAATGTATATTTCAATACATTTCATATTTTATTGAAGAAACAAGTTTGAATGTTCATTTCAATTTATTTCACTCTCTCTCACACACAATCCTGAGCCTTCTGTATACACCACATCAATAATTTCTTCATATTCTTGTGTGGTGTGTATGCACACACACATGCAGTTTTTTTTAAAGGCCTGGAAAAGTAATCTTTGAAAACTCCAGGTCATTCCAGGGTCTTACACTGCCCTGCTTCAACTGGGGCTGGAGAGCTGAGGTTTACTTTCAGGGAAATGTTGAGAAAGGTCTACTGGAAGCTCTCTGCAGCTTTCCTTCAGGTTTTTGTGTTCCTTGTTGCTACAGGCTAAAATATAAGACACATAATACTAAAAAACAATTTAATTGAAAACAACTTAAAAAGGTTTTAGTATCCCACAGTGTATTGTAATACACAATACATCATTAATTCCTAAATATGCAGAAAGAACTAACAGGTAAAAACAGGTTTAACAAAGTGTAATTTTAACTTTAGTTTTACATATAAATCATAGACATTTTTGTTAGCATGTACAGCAAAAAAACACCTCCTCTTTGGAGATGAGTTGGGAAGTTGAAGACAGATCGGGTCACAGCATCTCTAAGCTGGTCCTATTAAAGTCCTCTGGTTTGAAATGTTCACTACAGAGCTGAGATGGCTCTGTAGAAACTTCCCATTGCCTCCTTAAATCTGTGTTACTGGGAAACCTTCAAAATGTGAAGAAAAAAAAAAGTTAATGAGAGAGAGAGCACCAGTTCATCCTGTAAGCATTTCGTTGTTTGCCAAATAATGTTAGCTACGATAACATAATATAATAAATGGTCAAATAACAAAAATTATTGTTCAGTCTTACTTGTGAAAGGTAATCCCACGTGATATAAAATCCGGTCATAGCTGCTCGCTCTGTGGTTACTCCTGTTGGCACTTAGAGAAGAGATCCGTCCAACATGGCGGCGATGGCGGATGCGCTCCAGGACCTAATCAGGCGTCTACATATGTATGTTTGTTCAATATTGATCAATCAGGACCAGATAATCCAGTCAGACCCATCAGCCATGGAGACTTGCGTATTGTTCTGAGGACAAAACCGCTGTTAAACCAGTCCTCGATCAGTGGTTCTAGCGCCACCATAGTATCCGCTACATTACCTTACCTTTTTCAATCCAGTATAACTTGTTATCTACTTCAATGTTAGTATAAGACGCATTTTATTTTATAGTTTTACTTACCTAATTCTGACTGCAGAGCAGTGCTAGGCTGAGGCTAACATCTCTGGGTCTGAGCCTTAAACAGAAACTGGAGCTTGATTAAAAATTTGCCTCACTGGTTTGACTCAAACACACTAAAACTGACTAAACTTAACACTAAACACACTACACCCTAACTATATAATCCAAACACACTAAATATCACAAATCTCATTACTCACTCCTGTGCTCGCTGTTTTGTTTTGTTTTTTGTCACAGCCAAACTTTCTTTAACGTTTGTGCCTTTTTCTTATTTTTCCTGTAGATTTTTTGGTGCTTGACAAATAACTTTAAGTCTCAGTCAAAATAGAGAAGGGTGTGTGTGTGTTTTTTTTTTTTTTCCGACCGAGTCGGGGGTGAGATTAATGATGGGGTTTTCTCCTAGAGACTCTGTCTTCGCTGCTGCCTCTCAATAATTTTCAGAAAAAGATGTAGAGTGAATTATTTAGCAACACAATTTTAAAACTGTGGTAAGGTTTGAATTATGTACTTTTGACACAAATTGAAACAGTCTCAAAGAGGGCGCATCTTTCTCGCTAGCACACTGTTCATGGTTGCTTATACACTTCCTGAAATTAGGACTCTAAATTTAAAAATCGGAACAATTCTGGGAGAATCATAATGTTAGTCCTGGTTCCAAACGATTCTCAAGACTTGATACCCATCCCTAATGAATATATTTTTAAAACTGCAACAACATTTTCTCTTAAAATGGTCAGAGTTGTTGTGGATGTCTTGAAACTGTCTTAAACCCAGTCAAATATAATGTGATTTGCAAGCTGATTGTTTTAAAATTTGGTTGTTCAAAATTCGGCCAAACAGCCAGCTGGTCACTTGGTCAAACTCAGAATTCAGTGAGACTACAACATAATATTTTAATAATTTTCTCATAATTTTGAGTCGCCAACTAGTCTCCAACAGTCGCAGCCTGGTAAGGCACTACCTTACTCACATCATGGCAGTAAGGCAGCATCATGCTTTTTTTTAAATGATCCCAAACCACCTGTGCATTTTATTCCAAGCCCTTTTTCCTAGTTCAAAACAAAAACAAAACCCTTACAAACATCTGGCTTTTTATTCAAACAGAGATTGCGTTCAACTGCTCCATGCTCCATCAAATGATCAGCAGAGGTAAAAAAAAAATATGTCAGCTCAAGCTCTAATTGCAACCCAACACTTTCTGTAGGTCCCAGCAGATTTTTAATGAGAGCACTGTGTTTGGAGCTACAGAAGCGAGCGCCGCTCAGTTTGTCTGTTATCAACACACATCACATCTAACACAAAGGATCAAAAACAGATGGCAGCAATTTGCAGTTAAAGAGACAAGACTGATCCTTTTATCCTGCAATAACTGATGACTCCCACTGTTAAAATCTGCCTCACAGTCAGCTACAATAAACCAGGCTAATTATATAATTGGGGTGCTTTTAATTTCTCATAGCGCAAAAGAAAACATAACACTATCCTGAGTCTGATCTGATACTGTACTTTGTTTCATATATTGAAGTTATTCATTAATCAGATACTTTATTAAATTTAAAGATCCAGACTCAGTTATCTGATGATGTTCTTGGATAAAAATAAGCTGATTTTATAGTGGAAGTTTAAGCTTACAGCCAAAAACTTTTATATATTTACATAGCAAAAATAAATAAATAAATCCAGTAGTCTTACACATATAGTACTGTGTAAAAGTCTTGAACTTTCCTTTAAAATTACAAAGAGGTCTGGCTCCTTAGAAGCAAAATATAAAGTGGTCTTGATCAGTGTTTTTTCAGGCTTTCTTAGGCTTTTTGGAGGAACATTGGCTGCTTTTTCACTAATTTCAGTCAAGTACCAACTTTTTTCAGAGGCATGGTTTTTGTTTAAGCCATTTACTGTAATTCTTTTTGACATAAAAAGGCTCCTAAACTTAAGTAATAATAAATCCAAATAAAAATTAATTACTAGCAGCCTGTCAGGTTTAAAACCTTTGCATAGTACTGTTTAAATAAATACATTTCCTTGCAAGAAGTCTAAGTTTCAACAGGCAGATGGAGGAGGTCACATGACCCTGCCTACGGCCTGCTGGCTCAGGACATAGAAAAGCTCTTCATGTGTGTAATGCAAACACAATAATTGTTTTCACGTTGGTAACAGTTTCCCAGCATGCCCTTTAGGTATTGTAACGGACCAATGACTGTAGAAACGTGCATACATCAGCTATGAAGTTGGAGTGGGGTTGCAAATGTTTCCATGGTCACTTCATTTTTGATATATTTTAACTTTTGTGTGTACACCATTTTTTCTTTTTTTGTGCATACACACACTTTCTACATGAAGCCCTAGGAGTGTTGAGGAAAAAAAAAATCTTTGCCTGTCAGGAAACTGGGTTTTAGATAATTTATTTTCTGTTCTGTCAGTTCAGGATAGCTAAATTTTTGCCACCTTTGACTTTCAGCAACTGTTTTGCTTCTTTTAGCTTTAACAAATCAGTTTCAGCTTCTTTGGGGCTCAGCATTCATACTGCATTTTTACAGAAATCGTCATTTCTCTAGTTAGGTTAAATATGAATGACAAGAAAAAGAGTAAAATCACAAACAGATTTCATATTTCCCTTCCCAAGGACCTCAAAGAAACCATGCATTAATGTTGCACAGAATGCTTATGAACGTACCTCGATCTTGTCCGTTTTAGCATCACCCCAGTAAAGCCTTCTTGAGTCGTAGTCTAGTGCGAGTCCATTGGGCCAGCCAAGGGAACTGTTGAGCAGAACCACCCTGTTTGTTCCATCCAGGTTTGCTCGCTCGATCTTGGGTTGCTCTCCCCAGTCGGTCCAGTACATGTAACTGCATGAGACATACAGAATGAAGGGAGATAGAATTTAGATATGCTATCAAAGTAAGGTATGGTATTCTAAATTTTGGGGTTGCTAATAACTACAGTTGTTAATTTTTCACAGTATACAGGTCCTTCTCAAAAAATTAGCATATTGTGATAAAGTTCATTATTTTCCATAATGTAATGATAAAAATTAAACTGTCATATATTTTAGATTCATTGCACACCAACTGAAATATTTCAGGTCTTATTGTTTTAATGCTGATGATTTTGGCACACAGCTCATGAAAACCCAAATTCCTATCTTAAAAAATTTGCATATCATGAAAAGGTTCTCTGAACGAGTAATTAACCTAATCATCTAAATCAATGAAGTAACTCGTAACACCTGCAGAAGATTCCTGAGGCTTTTAAAAACTCCCAGCCTGGTTCATTACTCAAAACCGCAATCATGGGTAAGACTGCCGACCTGACTGCTGTCCAGAAGGCCATCATTGACACCCTCAAGCAAGAGGGTAAGACACAGAAATAAATTTCTGAACGGATAGGCTGTTCCCAGAGTGCTGTATCAAGGCACCTCAGTGGGAAGTCTGTGGGAAGGAAAAAGTGTGGCAAAAAACGCTACACAACGAGAAGAGGTGACTGGACCCTGAGGAAGATTGTGGAGAAGGGCCGATTCCAGACCTTGGGGGACCTGCGGAAGCAGTGGACTGAGTCTGGAGTAGAAACATCCAGAGCCACCGTGCACAGGCATGTGCAGGAAATGGGCTACAGGTGCCGCATTCCCCAGGTCAAATGGTCTGGGGTGCCATGTCAGCTGCTGGTGTTGGTCCACTGTGTTTTATCAAGGGCAGGGTCAATGCAGCTGGCTATCAGGAGATTTTGGAGCATTTCATGCTTCCATCTGCTGAAAAGCTTTATGGAGATGAAGATTTCATTTTTCAGCATGACCTGGCACCTGCTCACAGTGCCCAAACTACTGGTAAATGGTTTACTGACCATGGTATTACTGTGCTCAATTGGCCTGCCAACTCTCCTGACCTGAACCCCATAGAGAATCTGTGGGATATTGTGAAGAGAAAGTTGAGAGACAAGACCCAACACTCTGGATGAGCTTAAGGTCGCTATTGAAGCATCCTGGGCCTCCTTAACACCTCAGCAGTGCTACAGGCTGATTGCCTCCATGCCACGCCGCATTGAAGCAGTCATTTCTGCAAAAGGATTCCAGACCAAGTATTGAGTGCATAACTGAACATAATTATTTGAAGGTTGACTTTTTTGGTATTAAAACACTTTTCTTTTATTGGTCAGATGAAATATGCTAAATTTTTGAGATAGGAATTTTGGGTTTTCATGAGCTGTGTGCCAAAATCATCAGTATTAAAACAATAAAAGACCTGAAATATTTCAGTTGATGTGCAATGAATCTAAAATATATGACAGTTTACTTTTTATCATTACATTATGGAAAATAATTAACTTTATCACAATATGCTAATTTTTTGAGAAGGACCTGTATACTGTGAATATAAAAAAAGGTCTCTCTCCCCACTAAAATTCCAAGTGATTTGTGATATAAAAAGATTAAACCGTGAAAAATCATCTATATATCCATCCACCCATCCATTTTCTTTACCCGCTTTTTCCTTTTTGAGACATGTGGAAGCTGGTGTCTATCTTGAGTGGTATCTGTGCGAGAGGCAGGGTACACCCTAGACAGCTCACCAGTACATCAGAGGAATGCACAGAGACAAACAACCACACCTAGAAATAATTTAGAGTTACCAATTAACCTAACATGCATGGTTTTGGTCTGGACAAATACAGTATTATGAAGTCAAGGTGTGGCTGCTGGTAGACTCCTTCCTGAGAAAAAAAACATGGCTGAAATTGAATCAGGAGGTGCTTCAACAAATTATATATATATATATATATATTCTTCTTACTACAGACACCTTATTGCAGGTGTAGAGAGTTCTCTACAAGTTATTCAGTCTGAATATTATAATACTGTATTGTAATCCCCCTTAGTTAGCTATAAAGCACCAAATTCTAAAAAGAAGCTGTGACCCTACAACACCAACCCATTCACAGGATCCAAAACGATGGCTCTGGGTTCATCCAGGTTCTCCGAAATCAGAATTTTCCGGGAAGTTCCATTCAGCCTGGTAACCTATAATGTCACATGACAAGACAATAATAAAAAACACAGATTTATAGTGTTCATTGAACATTTTAATATTGTTCACATAAAGGTGGAAGGTCATTCCCTCAAACAGTAGGAACAAGGTACAACTGTTCAAACAGAACTGGATTTGGTTGACATGTCAGGTAAAATGACAATTAAACAAATGCAAACATTTACAACTAAGACACAATGCAACACTGACAGCTTAAAAAAAATAAAGGCCTAGCACTCCAGGAAGCAATGCATTCAAAACTGACTGAGTTGTAAACGTGTGTGTTTTGTAAGGTCAGTTGGCTGTGGAAGCCATCTTGAATTGGGTTGTAGAAATGGGCGATGGGCACCCAACATAATCATTGTATTTGCAAAGCTGTTGTTAAGAATGTGTTTTTGTTTGTTTTTAAAAAGAGGCACACCGGGTAATCCCTGTTCTTCATTTAACTGTGGAAATAGGCTGTTTGTGGCCAAGAAGAAAACAAAGTCACTGATTTGTTTTTAAAACAAGGATTTTAAAAATATTTTTACAGGAAATATATCAGATCTGTACAGCCACATTTAAGCTGACATTAGGAGTTACAGGCAGCTTTATTGCACTTAGAATGGACATGTGGGTAACTTCTAATATAATGCAATTATTGTCACAACACACAATAGTTTGAAAAGTTGAAACTGCAAAAATGTCTTGAAGTAACTCTTTTCAGTGCACGATGGGGAAAGCACACGAAGGAGAGGACGGCAAGTGGATCTCAGAGGAAAGGTGTCACCACAGAAAATTATTATCAGTTCAGTTAGGAATCTTAACTGGATGTGGCTTCAGTAGCTGTCATGCAGCAGGGGAAAGAAAAAAAAAAGACATTTAAAAGTGTACAGAATCAAGCCACATTCGCAGTGATCTGTTGTAAAGCTAGAAAAGAAGAATGTAAGCTTTACAGGACACAAGAGAAAACTGCCACAACATTTCTCTGACAATGGTAAATAACTAAAACAAGTACAGTGATTTCATTTGTTGGGCAGCCTGTGTTTAACATCTGATAGCTGAATATGAAGCAGCCACTGTGATGCATTACAAAGCTGATCAATTCCACAGCTGATAAGTGAGGGAAAACTCCCTGCACCACAGTTTGGCTTTATTTTACCTGGTCACATCTTAAAGTTATATCAGAGTCCATATTCATATTTAAGGCCATTAAGAAATTGTTTCAAGCAACACAAGAGGGACGACTGTTCGTCTTCTTTCTTAGTTCCTGACTTACGCAGCAGCCATAACAATAGACTGTGATGCCTGATTTTTTTTTTAAACAAATATTTTTTTTTTAACATTGCTTTTTTTCCTAACTGTATTTTGCTATTTTGATTCTAAAAACCAAACAAAACAAAACCATCAACAGTACATAAAATGCTCGTCTGTAGGTACAAAGTAGGGAACAATGGGTTTGACATTTCTATGTTAGTCAGATATAAAGCTGAAGCATATGTGGTTGAAACAAAGGGGTGACCTGTGATCTTGACCTATGACCCCATGACCTTGAAAACAGTAGATATCATCATTGACACATGAGGTGTCCAGCTGTGGAACTGACATTCCTACATTACACAGTTGCAAAGTCAGAGGAAAGACAAGGTTTTCACTAAGGGGTCATCACCTGTGACCTTGACCTTTGAACATGTGACTTTGAAATGAATAGGGATCATCCTTGAGCCATGAAGCGTCTAGCTGTACAGTTTGACATTTCCATGTTAAAGGGTTATCATTTTAGAGCTTGGACAAGAAAATGTCCACAGACTGATGGACAGACAGACTCACAGTCAAAGTCATATGATGCCATTTTATTCTTATAAAAAGAATTATCATAATTGTTGCTAATTTAAACAAATAAATTTTGCAGCTCTTTGCTGAGTAATAAAACCCCAAAGTTGTTTGTCAGCAGGGTTAGCAGCTGTGGGACACCTGACAAAGTTAGAGGTGTTACTTCTGGAAATAGAAGAGTTGGACTGCACACAATCAGGTGTATTAGAGTTTGTTCAGGTTTGGAGTTGAACTGTACATTTATTTAAAAGGTCCAAACTCTTAAAGATGAAAATTAAATTAGCTTAAATGAAGTGAAAAATATTGTCCATTAAAAGAACAAAAATACTACTGTAGATAAACTCCAGTCACCCATGGTTGATATATTCATCCAATCGCCCAACCCTATTAGGTTGACTCCAAAAGTTAATCAGTTGTACATGCACATCCAATAATTACTTTCATAGAGTTTAATTCAAATCTGTACCTCAATACGATCAGTGCCCGTGTCCGTCCAGTAAAGGTTTCTGGCCACCCAGTCAACAGCAATACCATCAGGGTGTTTGAGCTCCGTGGAAACCAAAACCACGGCATTCCTGCCATCAATGTGAGACCTTCGGATGGCCTGCACCTCATCATCTGTCCAGTAGACAAACCCTTCGGCCGGGTCGTAGTCTATCGCTATGGCATGACGGATGTCACCAACCTGCATGAGTAGAATAACAGTGGTAAACATTAGAGGTCTTCACTTGAACAACAACTGTGTGATCTGTGTCATGTGTGGGTTTACCTCAAGAACTATGTCAGTAAAATCTGGCAGGTCAAGTGAGATTCTTCTCAGGTCTGTCCTTCGAGCCAGCAACAGAACCTCCTCTGCCCCTGAACATAGACACAGGTTTTATTCGTTATGAAGGTAAAATTCACGTTGACCTTTAAGACAACCTAAGTGAAGTCCAAGAGTAAATTTAGTGAACATGCTGAACATTACAACCTTTGAAATTTGCTCTAAGGTACCATGAACCAACTGGTCCCTGCATGAAAAGAACAATGCCCTGTACAAAGACATGTTCCAATTCCAGCAACACATCTCTAAAAAGATTGGACAGGGCAACAAATGGCTGTTCTAGAAGACAAGACGACAGATTAATCCACTTTGTGCTGTACGTTCAAAGAAGAACATGTCAGACATAGCAGACAATGGAGACAGTTAAGGAGGTTCTTCTTTACCAAATGTAGTTTTCAAAAAAGGTTAAAAAACAAAAACAACTGGACTTCTATTCTGTAGTTCAGTCCAGTTGTTTTTGTTTTTTAACCTTTTTTGAATTTTACCATGGCCTGGATGACTGAGAATCTACACCAGGACAAATGTAGTTTCAATAGTGGAGCTGCTGGAAAAGCATTAAATTTGCTTGACTGGTTAACAAAGGTTTACCAATCACATTCCCTTTACATCACTTGAGAGTTTTTATTCAACTAAGAAAGTAGCTACTCTAAAGCATGAGCTAAAAAAGACCCAATAAACATAGTTTTTAGGACTGAGATCTGGTGAATATGGAGGATACTGGAGTTCAGTGAATCTAGACTCATCAGACCAGGCAATGTTTTCCAATCTCTTATTGTCCAATTTTGGTGAGTGTATGTGAACTGCAGCCTAGTTTCTCATTTTTAGCAGACAGGAGTGGCCCCCGGTGTAGTCTTCTGCAGCTGTAGTCCATCTGCTTCAAGGCTGGAGATGTTGTGTGTTCAGAGATGATATTCTGAAGACCTTTGTTTGGAACAAGTAGTTATTTGAGTTACTGTTGCTGTTCTGTCATCTCAAACTAAACCCACTCGCCTCTGACTTCAGACATTCACAAGGCTTTTTTTGTCCACACAATTGCCGCTCACTGGATATTTTCTCTCTTCTGGACCAGTCTCCTCAAACCATAGAGATGGTTGTGTGTAAAAATCTCAGTAGATCAGCAGCTTCTGAAATACTGAGACCAGCCCATCCAGCACCAACAACCACACCACATTCAAAGCTGCTTAAATCCCCTTTCTTCCCCATTCTGATGCCCAGTTTGAACTTCAGCAAGTCATCTTCATTATGTCTACATGTGTAAAGGCACTACGTTGCTGATGTGATTGGCTGATCAGCCTTTTGTGTTACAAGCAATTGAACGAATACATCTAATAAAGTGGCCAGTAAGTGTAAATCAAAAGAATGAAAAGCGAGGAAAGAAAGCATCTGTTATTCAACTCTTCTCTTCCCCTGACTTCATTTACAGACTAGAGGGGAAAAAAAACTAAAAACTGTCAAACACCCACCACATACACAGTCCCCTGCCAGCAAAATTACAAACACTAGTATTTATCCCGCCGAGCAAAACAAATTAGAGCCAGTCAGCCACACAAACTGAGACAATGCAGCATTGATTTTATTACAACAGTAGCTAGGCTTCATTCGATTTGTATCATTCATATAAAAACACAAACTTTAACACAGTTTTGTGTTTTTGCAGAATAAACCTATTGTTTTAGCATGATGGGAATCAACATGGCAGCTGGTCAGTTAATATTCCTCTGTGTTTGTGTTTTACTGGTTTTACAGCTGACACACCTCAGGGGTATTCCAGGAAGCAGGAATAAAAAGAAACAAAGTTTTCTGTTCTAGAAAGATGGAGAAATAGAAGTCAGAGTGCATCACCATGGTATAGGACTGAACTAAACCAGCTGGCTGACAGATTTTCTTTAAGAAACCTTTAGTTTCAAATCTGTTTCTGAAAGAAATGGCACTCAAATTTAAGATTTAACAGATTATATTGAAGGCCAGTTAAATTACATGGGGCAGGAATAGATCAATCTGATTTCTCCTGGCATTGTAATACAGAGTGATGGAATATTATTCATACGTTTCTCACCTGGCCCAGCTACTGGCAGAAAATTATGGAAAATATTAGTCACAGGCTGGGAAAGGAAAGTGTTATCCCTTCAGCCTAATGCTTTTTGAATAGCCTAGAAGGTAATAAAAGAATAGGTAGTGTTACGTCCACCAGGCTCATTTGGTGGGGTAACATTAAAGGAGACCACACAAAGATTTACTAACATAAAGGAAAATTAATTTATTAAATTATACTACAGAAATTAGACCTAGAAGAGGAAATACCTGAAAAAAAGAAACCAAAATGCATTAATACAAAACCCAGAAATAATTGAATTAAGCAAACCTGACCAAGCTCAACCACCACATACAAACCAAACCAACTGGGGTTCTGAGGAGGGAGAGAGAAAAGCCTATCTCTTCAGCTACATGCATGGCAGCTTTAAAGTCACAGAGCACCAATCAAGACAAAAAACAACACCTGCAGAAGGCCTGTCTTCAGAATACTGCAAGGAAAACAAACAATGGGCAAAGACCCCTACAGCCATAACAGTAGGAAGCAGGCACTCTGGCTAAAACTGCCATTACAACAGCTAAAAGAATTATATTGAGACATTGGAGAAGGCCAAAAACCCCAACCTATTCTGAATGGGTTATGGCTTGGGCAAAAATAGCCTCTTGTGAACATCTAATTTACAAAATGAGAACCTAGACATTTACACAGAATTATGGGATTCTTTTCTATCACCGATTGAAAAAGCTTAATATACAAATGTTCAACAGCCCTAAAGATCTGGCCCATCTATTTTCCGGCACATGCAGGTTTAGATGGACGCATCAAGATGTGATGCACTGTTTGCGTGAGGCTGTGGCTGAACAGACGTATTTGGTTCAACTGATTCCCTCCATACAGCTGGTGTACATGATGATGAACCTTGGGTGTGGAGCTGGGGCTGAATTGATTTTTAGCAGGTTTAATAGTTTCCCGCCAGGTAGGTGGTGCACGCGGTGATGTAATTTTGACATAGTAGTGAGGCGCTGCATTAACTTTTGGTTAGTTAGGCTGTCTCCCAGTGTGTAGCTGTTACATGCAGAAAAGGGCAGTTTCTATTGCAAATGCAGGAGAAATTCAGGTGATTGGTTGTTAGTACTTCCTGCTATATAGTGCAGAGGCGGGTATTTGTTTTTCTCTATAACTAATTGGTTATTTAGTACCTCCTGCTAGATAGAACTGAGACCCTCTTTTGTTTTGGAAACCAGAAAAATAGAACATCAGCGAACAGAAAAGAGTGACATCTGTGAGACCAAACGGCCTTCAAGTCACCTCTCTGAATATAAGGTTTTTTTTCCTTCCTTTTTTTTTGTTATCAAAGTTAACAAGCTTTACAAATCTAACAGACTGTGTGTTAATATTATTCTTGAGTGCAAAAAAAAGCCTGTTTTGTCTGATAAAGAATAAATGCGGGCATGTGTGTAAAATCCAAGAACTTTGGTTTTGTTTTAAATGCAACATCTCAGCTAGAAAGACCCTCACAAAGGCTTTTTCCCTTGTTTTAACCCTTTTGTTTCTCTATCCTTTTTTTGGGATGACCTGATCAAGAAAGGCTGTAGTTTGAGCCCTAATTTTTTTTTTTTTGTAAAAATCAAGCTCTGGAATCCCCAGAAAAGGTCAGCAGACTTCAGGGAGTTTTCCTTCGACTGTCAACAACCTCAACTAGTAAACCCCACCTCTCTGTTTAGCAAATGCTGAGGTGTTTCATGGCTAAGCTTCCTCCTGAAGGACTGACAGTGCTTTCACACAAGCTTCCTGTCCATGCCAGGACAGGCAAAACATAAACTGTGCAAACACTGAAAAAGTAGAATTAAAAAAGAAAAAAGAAAAAAGAAAAGAAGAGGGCCTCTCAGAATGGGGGACCTGGACATTTGTTTGAGTCTGTATGGCAAAATAGCAAATGCCTGCCTCTGAGTGGACAGCCAGTTTCTAAAGGTAGCGTGGCCAAATTGGAACAGTCCGCACACCTGTCTAGTTTTCAAGTGGAGGCGTGGCCAAAACGCTCTGGGGTCAAGGAGAGGAGATGGTACCATTTGACCAGCGGGCCACTCGAAGATGCTGATGTGCTGAGGAGGTAATTGGCCATCAGTGACACCAAAAGACACTCTTAGCCACCTGACTTTGGAGACGTCAGACTGGTGTTCTTCCTTTGTTATTTGAAACTTGCTGACCAGCTGATATGCTATCAACTTTGCAAAAATCATAGTCACAATCTTTGTGCACATGCCACAAAACTTCAGCTATCAACACAAAACAGATACCATAAATTCCGTACTATAAGCCGCTACATTTTTCCCCATACTTTGAACTCTGCAGCTTATACTAAGGTGCAGCTATAATGCATGTTTTTTTTTTGATGGCCAAAAAATATTTTCCCTAGTAACAGTAGACCAATCAAATTGATGAGTAGTTCACATAGGTCCATTGAAATTGTGCAATAAATAATACGCACTTCCACAATTCAGTGCATTGTAAATCTGTAATTTGTATTCACCTTCATCAAGATGGAAAAACACTCGAAGAAAAGCATATGATGCAGCTTTTAAGCTAAAGGCGATCAATCTGGCGGTTGAAGAAGGAAACCGAGTTGCTGCACGTAATCTTTCACTCAAGTCTGCCAGTGGATCCTAAATGCATGTACCCGTGTCAAAACATCCACCATCACCAACGGGTTTTGAAAGGCTGAACTTCTCCATGATAAAGAGGACCAGATGCACTCAAATGAGAGCGACAACGAAGAGGTTGAAGTAAGTGACAAGATCACGGAGGAGGAGATGTTGGAATGTTTTTCATGCACTGTTCAGTAAAAAACCATAAGCAACGTAATTTGTGTTACTTATACATATATTTAAAGGTAGCTGTGTTACAGGCACTGTTTGATGAGAGCATTTGCAGTATGTATTTGTTTATGTTACCTAATGGATTAAATTGAAAGTTTAAAAAATCCTCATCTGTAATATCTTTTTGTGTAAATATCTCATATTACAGTGTGGGACAACTGCAGCTTAAAATCCAGTGCGGCTTGTACAAGTACAAAATTGATTTCCTTTCTAAAATTAGAGCAAGCGGCTTTTAATCAGGTGTGCTCTGTAGACCGGAATTTACAGTATATTACTGTACATCTGTAAACGTCTGAAAGATGCAGTCTCTTAGGACATGGACTCAGTGTGTGTCTCATTGAAAGAAGCAGGTCAAGTTTGAGCTTATTGCTAGAAAAGAAAAGCCCACTTTCTTGTGTTTTTCTTGCCTGTTTTATTTTAGTTTATTTACAAATGTATTTATTTTAATGTATTTTTTTATTTTTTGCCAACTTTTTCCTTTTGTCTTTTTCAACAAACTGAAACAAGCTTCATACATGACGTTAAGAAACAGCAGCCCTGAAGAAAAAACAGAATAAGAAACTTTGATACAGCAACAGATAGTGATATTTTCTGTCTTAGTTGTTTTATACTAATGTAGGTAGGATCCAAACCTGGTTTGCATGTCTTTCCATCTGCTTTAAGCTGGACTCCTGTTGGGCAGGCACAGCTGTAGAAGGGCTGGACAGGAGACAGTAGACAGAGATGACTGCAACCTCCATTATTGTCACTGCAGGGAGTCTGGACTATGAAGACAAAGAACAAGACCAGACAAAGAAAGACAAAAAGTAAAAACAGGCGGTTAAACGTGAGAAAAAGCATATAAAAAAAAAATCTGTATTTTATTTATTTATTACAGACTTAGATACATACTAAATAAAATGATTCATCCCTCCACACATTTGCCACATTAGATTCTGGAAGCTATGTTGTTTGAGCATCAGCCTCGCCTCCTGGATACCTCCCTTTGGAGGTTTTACGTCCCACAGGGAGGAGACTCCGAGACAGACCCAGAAGTTGCTTGAGGGATTATATATTTTCTCTAGCCAGAAGGAGCTGTAGAGTTTCACTGGGCTTTGATGAAATAGATATTATGTTCAATAATCCACATTTAATGACTTTATTTAAGTAACAGTGTTTATTTTTTTATTTGTTAGCTTATTTTTGGTTTCTTTCATTTGGGCCATGGGCAAGCTGACATCGTTTCCCCTGTACATACACCAGGGTTTCTGCAGGTTTCAGTCAGTTAAATTTAAGACTTTTTAAAACCTTTTAAAGACTATTACGATTCAAATGTAAAGCCTACATAGAATACAAAAAAGGAGTAACTGTAGAAAAAAAAAATTCAAAGTGACAAATTTCATTGCTTTTCATTCAAATTCCAAATAATTCAAAACATTTTTCGCAAGGAAAGCTGAATATTCGTCAATAAATTCTTTCTGAGAGAGTTGTTGCATAATATTTAGTGTAATAACATCTGAAATCCACAAACAAACAACTGAAATGAATACTGACAGCTCAATACAACAAAAAACAATGATGGAAGAAGCAACGAATGAACAAAAGGTACAAATTTAACAAAATGTATTTTAAGAGTTAAAATGGAAAATCTGGACATATCAAAGACTTTGTAAGGCCTACAATTAAAACAAATTCATTTAAGACTTTTTGTGACTTTTTAAAACCCTGCAAAACCCTTATCCACACAGTTTAAGTATTTCACTTACTATAAGGCTGTCGGTAGGGCTCCAGAACCTGGATGTCCATCGGAGAATAAATTCCACTCAGGATCTCTCTGGTTTTGTCTCTCATGTTTTTGTTACAGGCATGTATGGAGCGGGTCTGCCAGTCGGTCCAGTATAATGCGTCCTTGGACAGAGTTAGAGCAAAAGGATGGGTAAGGGTGCCCTCCACTACTTCTTCCCTGGAAGTTGAAATAAAAGTTTCTTAGCAACAACACCAACAGGAAGTCTGAAGTTTTGTCTTCTAAGATAACCTAAAGAATACATAGATAATTAAAAGTCCGGCCTTCCTTGAATGATTGAATGTCGTCTGCTACCTTTCATGTCAAACTTTTGGCCTAAGATCATCTACTGATGAGAAATCAAGACCATTTTGGTCAAACTTTGAAAACAGTTACACACAATCAGTTAGCTCTTAGAGCTCTAACATGATCTCCTCATTCTGAGAGTATGTTTTGGGAATGACTCAGATACTGACACACCAGATTTCTTCAGTAGTACTTTCATTGATGGAGGGTGTAAAGAGAGAAACCCTGAGGGCTTGAGGTATATATACAAGTCACAGAGATAGCCTGGCGATTTTTGAAGAGATGTTCTGTCTAACAGTTATCAATAGTTACTACCCTATCAGTCATAAAGCATGGGCTGTGGAGAAAGAAATAGGTTTGCCTGCAGGCTAGGCTAAAACCCGCTTTTTAAAACAACTCTCTCATAAACAACATACCAGTGTGAAAAAATGCTCCATTAGCTAGTTTTAAACCTCTACAGTTTAGCATGATAGATTGCTAAATTTGTTGTTGTTTTATCAGCTGAACAATGTTACTATGAAAATGTACATGTGCTGAGCACAGATAAGCTGTCGATGGTGCTGAGGCTGCTTAATAAATCAGTCCGTCTGATCGACACATCTAATACATCCAAAAGATTAATCAACTCCTGGTGGACTGATACAACCAGCAGCCTCAGCACCATCTGTATATGTTATGTTTATGTTCTGCACACAATGTTGTGTTGTAACACAAACATTGTTCAGTTGAGAAAAAAAAGCTACAAACGAAACAAACAATATCATGCAAAAGTGCAAAGGATTAATATTACCCAATGCAGCGTTCTTTCACACCAGTACGTTATTTTTGAGAAAGAGCTGTTTTTTAAGTCTGAAAAACAATAAAAAAACAGGGCCTCATTTGGCTAGCTGTTAGTTTAGCCTGAATGAAAACATATGCTCTTTCTTTCACACTCCATGCTTTCTGACTGATGTCACAACTAATAAGGTACTAACCATTGCCAACTATTAGACAGATTATCATTTCAAAAATCACCAGTCTATGTCTTTAAGACTTGTATGACATCCTTGGTTTACCAGCTATACCTCAGGTTCTTAGGCCCCCACTCTGTATGCCTTCCATCAGAGAAACTACCACTAAAGAAATTCAAAGCTGGGGAAGCAGAGATCCTTCATACTGCAGACATTCAGTAAGCCACCCCCTGTGTGAGTAGGTTTACTCAGTCCATGAGCTCTGTACGAGACACATGTGGAGCTAAGTGGGTTTTAACAGAGACCTTCATTCTACAGATATGTTCCTTTCTGTTTTTCTTTAAATCTGTCGGGCATGTAATCTCTACCTTCTTTATCCATCTCTGTTGGAAAAATACAGATGAGTGTTAACTAATGTGTTAACATTGAAGCACTTTGCACTGTACTGTGTACAGATCTCATTTTATCAACTCTATACTATAAATAGTTATATTATCAGGCACCAGCAGGACACATGTATAATTGCACCACATTTTGAATTTCCCTTGGATTTAATAAATTATATACTACATATCGAACTATCTTTCTACATTCACAGTATTGGGGCTTGCCTTCAGTAAAAGTCAGAATTTAGCACAAAAAGCAGGCAATAATGTTTTTGTCTGTGTGTGTGTGTGTCTGTTAGCAATGTTTCTCATGAACCACTGCACAGATTTTAACGAAACTGTCAGAAAGTTATCACTGGCTGTACCTCTACAATTAACTGGTTTATGGAGTCAACTCAATTTAGGATGGCTGCCACATCTAGTCCAGTGGTTTTTAACTAGTCTGGCTTCGGGACCCACCATCACCCCCTTAGTGACAAGTTGCCACCCAAATCATAAAAAAATTTCAACTTCTCAAATGTATGAATGTTGAATGAAAATATGGTGCAGTTTGAACATGATATATTAGAATAGAATATCACAGTATGCCACAGTAGTCTTTTAAATTCTAGCCGGTGTTGAATGAAACGTCACAGTTTAAAAGCCAGTAGATCAGTTTGGGTTACTGACACAAGCTGAGTCACTTCAAGAACATTATCTTGTGGATTAAACTCTTTTCTGACTAAACAATAACCAATTAAAGACTTTAAGCCTACTACCTAGACCACAGAAACATCAATTAACCTTTAAGCTAATTCTAAATTCAGAAAGAAAATTCAGCACTGGCTGAAATCTGAACCCTTTTGACAAACCCAGTAACTTCCATGTTATTTGTCTTCACTGACACTTGGTTTTCCACACAAATTCACCAGTCCATACCGTGCAGATCCATCCAGGTTAGCTCTGTGAATGAAGCTAAGTTTGGCATCAGCCCAGTACAACTTCCCCTCCTCCAGGTCTATTGTGAGTCCGTTGGGCCAGTGGATGTCCTCGTTTACTATCACTATCCTGTTAAGAGAAAGAGATTAACACACTTAGAACACAAACCAGGGCTCTCGTTAGCTCATAATGTCTAAAATGTGTGCTTTTGTTTTAATATTTTCAAACAAATGTTTCTGTACATTTAAGTCAACATTTGATGTAATTTACTGGAGTACACTTTAGAAATGAAGATGGGCAGATTTGCTGCAGTTTTCAATAATTATTATGTGTCATCTGTGTGGTTTTTAAACTTAGACATGTTGTCTGTCAGAGGAGAGCTGCCGTGCAGGTGTCAAAATACAGCTCTTGTGCTTTTGAGACAGGCTGGAGAAGCCCAAAATAAAACTGAGAAGGGTTCAAGACACCTACAAGACTGTAACCCTGTATGACTCTCATAAGGAAATTCAGAACCCCCAAAAAATGTCACTACACATTCTGAAGACTGCATTATGTCTGCCATTCACCAACTAGTCTCTAGAAGTTGCTGCCCACTGGTCACCACCTTAAAACTCCACTAAGAGATAACAGCTACTACTGTAAAACAAGGTTCAAAGTTCAAGGTAACTTTATTATCCCAAAGGAGCAATTATGTTTACAACGGCAGTAAAACATAGAACATAAACCACACACATACAAAGGATGTTTACAAATACATATTAGTATACAAAAAGCAAACAGTAAACAGCACAGAAGACTTCTTGAACCGGTTGTTCTACATTGTGTCCGAGTATATCTGTGACCTGATGGAAGCACAATAGTTTGTTGAAAGGTTTGAATCAATACTTTGAGTGACACATATTTTTATGAACTATTACTTTAATTTATTAAATGTTTCATCATTAGTGTCGACTGGGCATGTCAACCGAGTTCCTGTCAGCTCCGTCTGAGCTACCGTTTCATTTTCAAAATATCATGGAGATAAAATGGTCGCAGCTTTGACAGTATTTTAACAATCTGGGTTAAGATTTTAAACGTCGACGAGGTCCAAAATTCTGGAGTACTTCAAGCCAGGTGACAATTAGATGAGGTTTTCTTGTCTTCCAGCAGCACAACAGAATACGTTCCTACTATAAGGAACCCTGAAGCGGACTCCAGGTGCCTACGATGACAAAAAGCTTGTGCTCAGATCCATATATTCTCAGGATCTTCTTCTTTATGACAAACTGTAGCCATTTCCCACTGCTGTTGGCAAAGTCTTTGGTCTCTGCAGTGTTTGATTTTTTTTAATGTTTCATCAAATTGCTTGTGTTGAAAGTGCTAAATTTTGTCCCTCCTCTTGACAACTTGGCTAAGCAAAATTTGCAATCAGCTTTACTTTTCATTCACTTTGATATAAATCCACACAGATGTGTTTATTATTAGGCCCGAGCAGCGACAGCGCTGCGAAGGCCTATTGTATTTTGTGGAATTCTTATTATTCTTTTCCCTCCGAGATCGCAAATTTGAGGGCTTTATCATATTCAAAAACTCACCAAACTTCACCGAAAGTTGTCCCCCGTGTGAAATCGCGCGATTCTAATGTAATCGAAAGTGGGCGTGGCCAAACTGCTCCACAGCGCCCCCTAACGTGAGATTTTTTTTGGGAAAGCTACATCTCTGACACCCCTTGACCGAATCAAGTCGATCCTGTGTCAGATGACGGCTAACAAGTTGGTCTGACTTGTATTAAAGCCCCAAGAGTT
>NC_051440.1:1071919-1076516 GCF_001649575.2 Kryptolebias marmoratus
TCCTCCACAGCGCCCCCTAGAAATCTTTAAAAAAATCAGCCCCAAGGCATGCTTTTACTGACAATCATCAAACTTGGTACACATTTGTAACTTCTTAGAACCTACAAAAAAGTCTCTTGGAGCCATGCTCCAAACCGCACAGGAAGTCGGCCATCTTGGATCAAAGTTTGGATTTTTATCCGATTTTGGACCATTACAGCCTCCGCATTTGAACGAACTCCTCCTACAGCTTTTCACATACAGGCTTCAGAATCACTGAGCTCAGTCTTGAGACATTGAAGGTCAAAAGTTATCAAAAGCTTTTTGATACATAAAAGCATGTGGGCGTGGCCAAGCCTCAAAATCTGACCATTCGCCATGAAACATCAATGTGGAATAACTTCAACATAAAAGGTCTCAGCTAATTGAAACTTTCTGTGGGTCATACCAGACCAGCACTAATCACATTCACATGGTCAATTGTGACATCAAGATGGCCGCAATAGCTAAAGAGAGCTAAAATTAAGACCATATTTGCCAATGATCTAACTCTGAAACCGTACCGTCGTAGGAACATCAAACTTCACTGCCAGAACCCTCATGGGTCAAGGACCAGGACTTTGAAGTTGAAGGTCACAAGGTCAAATGTCAAGGTCACATGCAAACAGGGGCTTTTATTCTAAAACCGTGTAACTTAAGAAGTTCAGATTTCACAACCAGAGTCCCCATGGGTCAAGGAAGAGCACTTTGAAGTTCAACTTCTCAAGGTCAAATTTCAAGGTCGCAACACCACACATGCTCTAACTCTGGAACCGTTCGACGTAGGAGGGTGAAACTTCACAACATGCCACAGGAGTCGTAACCATCCGGACTGAAGGTTATTTCGGACGTTTGCCAAGAGCGCCACCTACTGGACGGCGCAGGAAGTGCACGGGAAATGCGCGGGAAGTGCGCGAGAGCGTAGAGGGCGGTCGCCAGAGTTCCCGCGGTCGCCATAGGCCGAAGCGGCGCTGAGCTGCGAGAGCCCCCCAACGCTGCTTGCAGCTTTAATTATTATTATGTTTAGTGGTGGTTAGCAAACAACTTTATGATGCATTACTGCCACCAGCTGGTAAGGAGGGTGGATCAGAACAGCCAACTCATAAAAAATTAGTAAGAACCCCCCCACAAAAAAAAACAACAAACTATTTCCACACAGCTAACACTGCTCCTCCTCTCCCTCCTGACTGCTCAACTGAGACAGAAACGTCACACTGCAGTAAAGTGGTATTAGTACTGTGGCATCAAAACAATAATGAGTACATGTACACACTTACGGTATCAGACCAATACCTGATACTGGTATTGGTAAATCTCTAATTTCACCTGATGCATAGCCAGGTGTACAGTACCTGACTTTTTACATTTGATTGTAATAGGCTGAATGCATCTGCAGTCGGAGTACCTGTTACTGCCGTCCATGCCTGCACGCTCTATCCTGGGCTCCTCTCCCCAGTCTGTCCAGTACATGTGTCTGAAAGGGGGAAGGGGGGGCAGAAAATTAAGAATTCAAAGAGTAATGACATCAATGGACTGCAGCTTTGACTTAATTATTCTGATTGTAAACAAATCCTGCAGAACCTAATTTAAGTGTTAAGAGGTCAACTGATAAGAGTTTTTCTATGATCTAATCTTTAAGAAAAGAAAAACAGAAAAAAAACACACACACATCCAAAAATTCACTGAATTGGGTGCTAGATTAAAAATAGATCATAAGTAAAAACAGGGTAGTTCGTCCATAGGAGCAATTGGGTAACGATCAACCAAAGACTTATTTGTCTTCTTCAGTCTATAACCGAGTTGTCTGAGAAGCTTGTCCTCCCTATATGTTATTGTCCAATCAATATAAGCCTCTGCTCCATGGAGTCCCATCCCTTCAGGACCAACAGAGACCAAGTTGGCTGTTGCCTCAAACACTCTAATTGACTTTAATGTAAAACTTTTTTCCCCTCAACTTTCAGGCCCTACAATACATTTTCTATGGTTTCCAGGAGGGCAAACCCCACCAGCATTCATCATACATGTCAAGTTCAAAATCAAAATGGCTAATGCTCGGAGTGGTTTCACTACATTGTTGAGAAATGTACCCATTTGTGTTAATGAAGAGAAATGGAATCAAAACAGTTTGGATCTTTAAGAACAAGCCAAAACATTAAACTAGTTTTCTCCAACGGAGGGAAATTAGATAATGGAGGATTTTTGTGGAGATTATATGAACAGAAATTCCTGTTGAGAAGCGTTACAGCAACAGGGCAGAGACTACAAACATGGACCCATCAGAAAAGATGGAGAAACAGGAGTCGTTCAAGAGTCATATCAACTTTTTTTTCAAAGTGAATATGGCAGAATAATTTCAATTGTTATTGTTGATTATCCTTTTTTGTGATCATTTGGAGCAAAAGTTCTAAAAGAAACTACAAATTTGACTCTTTGCCTAGGCCTACTGTGAACATATGTGTTGTACTTATTACGAAGGGCCCTCTTTGTATCAGGGGCTCTGGACACGTACACTGGTTGATCTTTTGGTGGATCCAGGCTAGGTTATGCACATTTTTGTGCTTACTAAGCTTGATTAGTGATAGCAGCTATCTTGAATTGAGTTGACTTCAAAAGTTAATCAGTTGTAGATGTTCATCCAATAATTATTTTCTGAGAGTTTCACTAAAATCTACTCAATGCTTCATAAGATATTTTGCTAACCCTACAGACAAATGAACACACACACCAGCCAAAACACAATTTCCCTTTTACCTTCAGCTTCAGGTGATAATATATAAAAGGGTTAAATAAATATATGAAAATAAAAACTAAAACCTGTTTTGAACAGCACCATCTTGGCGTGTGTGCATATTTCTGGTGTATTTTCTTACCTTTGGCCTGGATTAAGGGCGATAGCTCTGGGTTGGTCCAAGTCCATCCAGAACAGGACTTTTCTGGAGGTGCCATCGAGGTTGGCTACTTCAATTCGATTGGTGTCTGAATCCGTCCAGTAGAGCTTTTTACCCAACCAGTCACAGGCTAGTCCATCGGGACTATTCAGTCCTGACACCACTACAGTTTGGCCCGTTCCCAGAGCCTCTTCAAGAGCTGCAAGTGAAACACATACTCAAATGACAAAATGGACTTTTTTAAAAGAATGAACAGCTTAAAAAGCCAGATTTGACAATTGGTTGTATGAAATTGTTTATCGAAGGAAACAACATGCAGCCTTACAGTTGGATGACTGATTCCAGTGTGTTTGTTTGATGACCTCCTCACTGACATCAGTCCAAAATATCAGGCCCTCAGAATACATGAAGTCCACTGCTGCTGCATCTTCCAGATCACTGACAACAACGGCTGACTCACCCCGCACAAAGTCTGCATCGACCAATCGCACATCACGTCGGTTGGCAAAAAGGAGGAGGGGTGAGGCTGAAAAGATAACAACAACAACAACAAGAGAAACAGTTAATCTTTGAAAGAATAAAAACTGGTTAGTTTCCCTGAAGTACGTTTCCCTGAAGTACATGTTTAAAATCTCCCAACTATTAACAGCTTCAATGTGGATTATACCAGGTTTGGGTTGCTATGATGAATCTGTTAAAACAAACTACTCATTGATATGACTTCAACAAATACCACAAAGTATAGTTTGAGCTAAAATAAGTTAGCACAAGTAAGGATTGCAGACGAAGGTGAGGACCCTCAGAAATATATAATGAACAAAAACAGGTAGCGTCAGTTCATTTGTGGGAGAAACTCTCAGTCTGCAGCCTCCCATCTGTTTGTCAGAACATCATTTTGTTCCTCATTTCCACTCACATCAGCCCCACACCTTTGCAGCCGCCCAAACATTTAGGATTTATTCTGCTGATGTACACTTTAGAAATTAAGATAGGAAGATTTGAACCATTTTTTAATCTTTATTATTTATCTATCATTGGTGTGTTTTTTAGACCTGGACATTTGGGCTGTAGCTCCAGATGTTTTCTGTTACAAAGAGAGTTCAGTGACTGTGTCAAAATACTGCTCTGGTGCTCTTAAATTACAGAAACTAAATTGAGACAGGTTCAAGATTCCCGTGACAACTCAGTGACACTGAATTATTATTTTTTGAACATGTTCAAGATTGAAGTGTTAAGTGACACTAAAGTGGCACAAGGAAACTAAGAACCTCCGCAAACACTTCAATACATTTTAAAAACTTCCTTGTCTTAGCCAAATAGTCTCCAACAGTTCTGTCTCAGTGAGATGCAGGCTTTAGTTATTCTTTTAGAAGAAATAATAAAGCTCCACCTGTTTTAGGCGAAACTTTGATTGGAGCTGTGATTGTGTTCTGGCAAAGTCTGATAACTCCATGTTGAATGTCCATACTTCCATGTCACATTAAAATAAAAAGTGAATAGATAAAACAATTAAAGGACTAGAATCCCTTAAATAAATGTCTATCATCTGCCACGTCCCGAGTCGAGGTCAGAAGCACACCACCCTCACTATAAACAGTGTTGGTGCTGCACTGCTTTCCCCTCCTGAGACGCTGTATGGTGGACCAGAATCGCCTCGAAGCCATACGGAAGTCTTTTTCCATGGCCTCTCC
>NC_051440.1:1077797-1081299 GCF_001649575.2 Kryptolebias marmoratus
TTGGCCCCTCCCATAGGTGGTGAGCCCATGGGAAGGGGGACCCACGTATCCTCTTCGGGCTGTGTCCAGCCGGGCTCCATGGGTGAAAGCCCGGCCACCAGGCGCTCGCCAACGTGCCCCACCTCCAGGCCTGGCTCCAGAGTGGGGCCCTGGTGACCTGCGTCCGGGCGAGGGAACACTGTGTCCAATAATTTTACTCGTCATAAGGGGTCTTTGGGCTGCACTTCGTTGGGCCCCTCTCCTAGGACCTGTCTGCCTTGGGTGACCCTGCTAGGGGCATGAAGCCCCTGACAGCATAGCTCCTATGATCATTGGGACACTCAAACCCCTCCACCACGATAAGGTGGCAGCCCAGGGAGAGGTAGCTCAGCACAATATCAGTCAAACTGACATAGTCAGTGATCTGAGCCGGCTATATTTCATTGGGTTGGCTCCAAAAGTTAATCAGTGGTAGGCATCCATCCAACAACTTTATGAGAATTAGTTGAAAGCAGAGAAACAACTAAAACCTGCAGGATAGTGGCCCTTCGGGACCAGGGTTGGACACTGCTGCTTTAGAAAATGTGGTCATCAAACTTGTGCAGGCAGCTGAATGTCTCATTATCATTTTAAATATAGGGAAAATGAAGTAGTGCCACTAAAACCAGGTGAAGTAAACACTAAATAAATATTTTGACTCTCTTTTGAGCAGTTTGCTGACTAGGTGAACCAAGTCCATCTTTCTTTGTGTACCTTCTGTTATCACTTCAGGAAAAACTGCCAATGTTTTGTTTAATTGTGCACAAACTTGCTGAGGAAAGTCTCTCTGGCACAACGTTCCACTGACATCAGACAGATTATTTATTTGTTTAAATATTGTACAGTTTTAAAACAAATCAGATCCTGATATTTTATAGCATTTGTTTAAAAAAAAAACAGTTCACTTGTGAAGTCTCTATATCCAGGGTTATTTATTTATCAGATGGCCCATTTTTGCTTTGTACTTATTGATTGTACATTGCTTTTATTTGTATTTGCTCAAACTTCAACACAAGAGGTCAAGAAAAGAAAAATCAATGTACAGTATAGAGTATGTAATGCTTTCTTATTTAACATTAAATATAATTAGTGTAAAACTATCACATTGTATTGTGACTGAGCTCAATTTGACTCATTCACTCACAGTCTTACTCATATCTGTTTTGCTGACAATGACTTCTTTTGTTCACCAGAAGTCCAGCGATAAGCGTTACAACATGGCAGCAGCTGTAAAACAGGAACTCATGGCTTCAGTCTTCAACAACAAAAGAAGACATGATGTCTAGATTTCTTTTGAGGGTCAATGTTCTGCTCATAAAGCTGAAAGTCACTCATGTCTCACTTTTGATGGTATATTTTCATAAGGAAGACTTAGTTGAAGCAAAAGGAAAACATTAGCTCACTCCACTCTGTTCTGATATCACTCTGACTGTCAAGTTGTCACATTTTCTTTAAGTCCAAGTCAATTACATGCCTGTACCACGCAGCTAAATTTTGCCCCTCGGCTCTCTGGAACGCCTTCCTCCTCCATTATTAGAACCGGGGTTTCTCCCAGTGTATTATAAGCCTGGCGGGCCGCCAGGCTTTCCCTCTCCCGCCACCAGGCTAAGCTCCGCTTGTTTATTGTAATATACGTAATTTTTTACACTTTTTTTTTCCCCACCCGTATCAACTTGCGCGTTGATCACCACGTGAGGATGCGCGCACCAACAGTGACGCAATCGCGCTGTCCCCGCCCCTGTGCGAAGACACCGCACGGTGGTCGTGCACCTCCCAATATTTGTAACTTTGCGCGTGGACAGCGCGCGCCGTACTCCGTTCAAAATGGACGATTTCGGTGCTCTACCGGAGCTGGTTCGCCTGTATCAGCATTTATATGATCCCTCTATGAGAAATCACAAAGATAATCAAACGGATCAAAACTCATAGAAGGAGATTACTGCTGCAGCCGATAAAAAGGAGTGTTTATAGACCACAGAGGGAAGAAATATTAGTCCTATGATGGGTGAATCACAACTAAAGCAAATAAATCAATGAAAGTCAAACTGAATGCTTTAAGTTTAAACATCCTCTCTGTGTCACAGTCAGAAAATCTGCTCTCTCTTTTTTTTCTCCCCGTATTTCCACTGGTTACGTAGTGTACTGCCCCGTCTTTTTGGAGAATACTGCACCGACGTAAGCTCCAAGTATAAACGCCACCACTGTGCACTCAGGTCCGCGCACTGTGCACGGAGCTCTGCGTGACTCTAATGAGCCCTGAGGCCAAGCCACCTTCACCTATCTGGAGTTAGCAGGTTGTCGGAGCCTTAGCAATAAACATGAAACAGCTGGTTTAACCAAAAATGGTTAGTTGAGCTGAAATTCAGCGGGTGGCTTTACAAGATCGAATAAGGTAAGCATGCTTTGTACTTCGTGAAAACATTAATATGACGTGCTAATTTATCCTTGTTTAAAAGTAAAATGATTCTATTAAATATCTTACCATATCACATAATAAATAGCCACATTTTCAACTTTCCTGTCAACTTTGATTTTTTTTTTTTTTACTAAATCGCAGTTGGCCGGCGATCAGCCGGCAAACAGCCACCTACCACCGGGCTTAGCCTCTTTTTGGGGGAAACTCTGTAGAACCAATCTTTAGTTTTTGAAACAGGTTGTTTTAGAGAGCTGTCTATCTGCAGCTGGTAGGATACTGACTGCTTAGAACCTTTTTACAGAACAACACCTCAGGAAACTCAAAGTATTCCTTTAAGGCTCCTGAAGGTTTCCAGTACTGGTACTTTTCCTATCAGTTGGCTGATATTAAAGCTTCCTCTTCCTTCATCTGTCAGGCTTGCACAGAAATCCAGACTCCCCCAAACGTCCAACAGTATTACAGCAGAGCAACACAAATAAACAAAAATATCAATCTCCTCTTCACATTTCTCCGCAGGACTGTAACTCTTCTCTTCACTCTCAGCTTCCCATTTCCATCCCTGTCATGTTCAGAATAATCAGTGAACTGACAGTTTGTATGGGAGTTTCCCAGAAACATCACTGATTATGCGTTACTGCTTAGAGAGAGTGGCAAAACAGTCAACATGGCACCAATCACAAGTAATACAACTGGCAGGAAAACAGGTCCATGTCAAATTTAAAGGCCTAGCATTCCTTGAAGGAAGTTTTACACAAGGATCAAGTTATGTTGAGAAAAGAGGTAGATACAGGCTTTTAATTCTTAAAAATAATGTTCTGCAAGACTTTGCACAATCTGTTAATGGTCAGAATAAGTGTTGGGAACATAGTCATGTTGTATTCATAGACCAAGTTAGTGCTGGGCAATATGGAAAAAATCCTATATCATGATAACGATATATATCACGATATACCCCAATTATGTACGTTGTCAGTTATTCTCTGAAAAATATGAAAAAATAATCTCATTTCTTACTTTTTTCAAGCTTTATTTCGAAGTGACATTTAACTGAACTTTTACAAATGAGAT
>NC_051440.1:1081531-1094033 GCF_001649575.2 Kryptolebias marmoratus
AGTCTAATAGCAGAGTTAGCATTAGCATTAGCAGAGTTAGCATATTACCTTTTTCTGCTCCGTGTCGGACTTCTTGAACCAAATCACAGACGTCCCCCCCTCGTTTTGGTAAAAGTCTTTCTTCTTGGGCTGCCTGCTAGCGGAGGTTCTTCGCAAAATAGTTATTTTTTCTTATTATTTATCACTTATATAAACTGAATGTATGCAAAGGGACAGCACTAATACATTCGTCGTAGCTTACGTTATGAAATATTTACATGAATCATTGATACAATTATGATAGAAACGATAGAGACGATAGAAGAAAATATATCAGGATAGACACTTTTCTATCCCCACGATCTGTATCGTTATATCGCTCAACACTAGACCAAGTGTCCCCGCCTTCTTTCATTGGGCCGCTGTGGCTCAGTGGTTAGAGCAGACATCTTCCAATAAGACAGTTTGAGGTTCAATTTCACCAGTATGCTGCATGTCAAAGTGTCCCTGAGCAAGACACTGAACCCCTAATTTCCTCCAATGTGCCCCATCATGTGATCTAAAGCACTGATTAAACACTAGAGTGATTCATTCAGGTTAGTTTGTAGAGTTGTAGCAGAGTGCTGTATGAATGTGTGTGGATGTGTGTGGACTGAAACCAGCAAGACCCGTTATACAGAAGCATTTTGTATTTTTGAAAGAGTCTTTAAACGCATAATTATTCTATTCTTACTTCCTGCTGTGTTTATTCATATTGCCCACTCCTTTCATGCTAGAGTTTTAAACTAAGATCATTTTATGTTGAAAAATAAGTTGTAGCCATTTTAGTTAAATCCTAAAAATGATGTTACGCCCAATCTCATTTGATATCTTAAAATGTCATGCTCAGAGGATGTGTTGTGAATTGCTCCCATCTCCTACCACATCATATTTTAGTCAGTATCTATAAAACTGAGTTATAGACTTTTTTGTGTTGAGAAGATGTAGCAGCCATCTTGCCTGGTAGGCGGACTGCAAATGATCCAACAAAGAACTCACCAGAGGGCGACGATGTGTGAGGACCAGCTTTAGTGTTGCAATACCGAGGTAGGGTTGGACAGGGTGAATTTGTCTTGAAAATGGGGACTATAATTAAAAATGGTTGACATCTGTGAGTAAAACAACACTAAAGATCACCTTGTAATTCATTATCTGACAGAAAGTGAAGCTGATATGAAAAAGCAGCTCAGAGAAGGATGTTCATGAGTAAAACCTGTAACCTCCTGTTGTCAGTAGGCAGGGTTAAAAAAATGGTGTAATATTGACATATGAAAATGTTTAGTACTGGACTTTGATCAAACATGTGGATTGAGAAAGGGATCAGATGTTTTATGTGTGAGTTACAACCTTTTCTATGTGTTTTGGTGAGAAGTCAAAGTTTGAGGTGTAGCCACGACCTCATGCTTTGAAGAAAACTCAAGCTCTTGATGACTTTAAATGCTCCAAGTTTAAAGCCCATGCTTCAAAATCTCTAAAAGGAGTTTGTTCAAATTTAAGGGCTAAAATCAGCCAAAGTGGCATCAAAATGATAACTTCAAACCAAATGTGCCAAACCTGTAACGTGCCAACATGTCTGCTGTATGAAAGCATTTTAAATACAAACAGAGAGCAATTCATGCCTCCTTACAGCATCGATCAGTGGTCCACTGAACAGCAACAAGCTCTTAGAACAGTGGTTCTCCACCTTTCTTCAGCTGAGTACCACCTAACCAGCACAAAGCATTTGGTTTGAAGAAAACCAAATAAGAATGAGGTGTTGTGCCATCAACGACTGATTTATTCAGCCTTGCAACTAATAACCAACAAATAATCATTAACTTAAAGTGTCCTCTTTTAGGAAAACAAAGATTTGTTCTCAAACTGAAACAAGGAAATTTATTTATAAAACATTTCTTCCTAAAACAGAAATCAAAACTTCATTTTGAATAAATTATTTGCTTAAAAATCAATTTAAAATATTTGTTAACGATACAAATGACAAACTGTCAAAACTGGCTGAAACTGCATTGAACTTGTGCTGAACTGAGTCAGCCTTTGTGGAGCCGTTCATTCATTCCCCTACCCACAGAAGAACCATGGTGCCCCAGGTGGGCTGCAACTGGTGGATGTACATCCCATCAGTACGTACTCTTCAGAGCACTGCTGGTAACAGGTCTCACCTTGTTTGGCTCTTGTTCAACCATGCTACTTCTCAACCATGCTCCCATTGTTTGTGTTTCCAAAGCCAGAGTGACAGTGATTGACAGGTGCTGCTCTGGGACAGGAGCCAGGTATTATGGCTTTAATATTGTTTATATTTCAAACAGAACTACAGAACAGGTGACTGAAACCATGGCTGGGGGTGGAGAAGACAGGGGTTTTGTTGGCTCTGGGAGCTATTGGAGCCACAGTCCTACCCTCCCAACCCAGCAGAACCACACAGGAATTCAGAGGATGGATGATAACCTCAGTGGGACTGCTGGGCACCAGAACATAGGTCAGCAGAGAAAGTTACAAACGTGACAGAAACCGATTGTTAAAGATTAACGCAGCTGATCTAGATCTGTAGGGTTTTTTTTTGGTGGGGGGCGAACCTTAACCCTGGGTGCTGTAGAAGTGGGTCCTATCAAACAATAAAAGCAGACTGAGATGCAGGTTTTCCAGGTCTGTTGTAACCTTTGATACCTGAGGACATTCCTTAGGAGTGTGCGGGGAGCAGCTAAGCTCCGCCCCCTCCAGATTCAGCAGATTAAAGAATTTAACCGCAGAGAGGCGATGATAAACACCCCGATCTCAGCTGGAACAGCCTTACTCTAACGAACACCAACTCCTTTAACAGATAAACACTCCACATCACCTTCACAAAATAATCAACTTGTCTGACACCCGACACCGAGCAGCAATGGCTGGAGCCGCTGAGGCCCGAGAAAAGGGGAGAAAGGAAAAGGGGAAAAATAAATAAATAAATAGCCAAACCCAAGCTTCAAACCCGCTCAAACTAATAACAATCAGCGGTCATGCAGAACACAAACAGCAGCTCGGAGAGATAAAAACGCTACCTGTTGTGTGTAATAAGTTGTGAGACTGACAGAAAAGTCCCGTCCTGTGTGCGGTGCCCTGAGGATATGAAAAGACAAACTTCCACAACAGGTACGGAGCAGACCGAGCCGCGGACCGAGCGGACTCCTTCCCGTTGTGGTGTTATATCGTTCCGGTCGCTTTTTGCTTTGTTTCCCCTCCTGGCAGTTCCAGAAACAAAAAAACAAACAAAGTGAACGTACCGTGAAGCTCCGCCAGCAGCAGGCAGCTCCACAGCAGCAGCAGCAGCAGCAGCTCGGCCAGCAGACCACCCATCTCAGGTCCTTCAGATCCAGAACTCCCGCTCCATGTTGGCTAAAAGATGGCCGCCCCTCCCGGCCTTTATGTGGTTTGGGTAAATATGAAACACTTGCTGTATGTTTCGATCTCAGGATCACTCTCGAGCTACTTTTTCCCCCAAAAGACGCTCGCGCTTCTTTATACTTTCGACCATCGGGCTCGCGCACGAAGAAAAGGGGAGGCCGATGTGGGCGGAGCCTCAAACGTCACCAGTCCGAGGCAGAAACTTTGTTTTCTTCACTTGTTCTGTTTTGTTGCCTGATCGCCCGCCGCCGAGAAGAGATGGCGGGCGACAATGTTTCTGCCTCTGTGTTTGTGTGTCTGTCTGTCTGTCTGCAAAATATCCCATGAACCACTGGACAGGTTTTAATGAAACTCTCAGAAATGTTCATCTATATTTTGGAGTCAACCCAATTCAAAATGGCTGCCACAGCTGATCAAGTTTTTGTCAACACAACAATGGCTACAACTTAGTCCATTTAACATATATTGAGATTAAATTTGGTGTGGTAGTTATCGCTGAATTATACTTAGAGTGCCAACACATCTCACAAGCAGGGAGGCCCCGATCAAAATGTTTTTGTCCCTGATATCGATCCAAGTCATTGAAGAAAAAGGATCAGTCCATACAGAGTCTCAGTTCAATACTTGCATCATTTTGCTTTTTTTTCTTACAGCACAAACCTGCAAATTTCAGACTATAAGAAAATTAAACTAGTTTAAACTCAGGGTCATCTTGTGCTTGATGCCTTTGTAGCTTTATATTGTATTACAGAAACCCTTATTTTTTTCTCCTTTTAAACTCAGACAAGACAGAGGTAGTGTTTTTTGCACCTGAGCATCCTAGGTACAAATGTTGCAGCCTTTTATTTCCTCTGGATGACATTAATTTGGCCTCCAATTCTAATGTCAAGAACCTTGGTGTTATCTTTAATCAGGATATTTTTAATGATACTGAGCTAAACTTTTGAGTGACAGTAGCTGTCAGTAATCCTTAAAACATACAGTCACTGCTAAGAAATCTGAGTTTTTTGTTTAAAACATTGCTATAAACTGTTAGGAATATTGTCTGTTAACAAAGTATCTCATGAACTACTGAGCAGATTGTAGTGAATCTCCAGGAAAGTGATCATTGTATGTCTACAGCTGATTAACTTATGGTGTCATTATGGTTTAAGATGGACACAAAAAAATTAATAAATCACGCACCAATTGGCAGGCCCCTTCAAAGTTCCTCCAGGAACTTTAGTTATTCATTATTATGCATTATTCAGAGACATTTGTTTTACAAAATGTAACATGTGCAAATCAAATATAAGTTAACCAAATTAACCAAACCTTATATTTATGTAAAGCATATGTAAATGTGTATGCACAACTCATCTGAGTCTGCTGTTTTTCCAGTGAGCTTTTATCCAGACTCAAAGACTCGATTTACTTGAGTCAGCAGCAATTCAAAGGATTGCTGTTGTTTTTTTGTTTTTTTTTTTTGTGAGTCCGCTAACTAACAATCTTAGTGGTAGTCTGCCAGAGGACATAGAATCTGGGTTTACTGAGGCCTTAGACTTGCAGGTCCTGATTAGGTGTGAGTTGGATCACTAACTCAGATGAGTCAGTAACAAATCAGCTCTATTGAGTGACAGCACCACATATGAGACCTTGAAGAAGAACCCAACCAGCATACACAAAAAGTATATCAGAGACTACTTGCAAAACCTGAAAAATAACAAAATAATCAATACATCCTTTTACCACAGATTATATCTGGTGGAAGCCCCTCTTTGTCTATATGGACCTCCCAAAATATACAAAGAAGGAACACCACTCAGACCCATCAGCAGCAGCATTAACTCAGTGACATATAAGATTGCAAAACATCTTGCTGGTGTTTCAGCTCCTCTTGTTGGAAACACACCACACCACATAGAGAACTCCATGTATTTTACTAACAAAGTTCAACATTTGAAGCTGGCTCCAGGAGAAACCCTGGTATCATTTGATGTTAACTCGTTCACTTGTATACCCACATCAAAAGCAGTGGAAACCATCAGAAAATGACTTCAACAAGACAATGATCTGAACAACAAGACCAATTTCATGCCGGATCAGATCTGTACCCTGCTGAACCTCTTGTCTTTCCACCACAGAGTTTAACAACTTATCTGGGTCAGATAGGACTTCATTTGGGTCAAGACGGAGGTCTGCCATGTAAGGAGACCCTCTTGTAGCTTAATTCTGACTTAGTCTAAAAGAGCCATATGGGCACATAGAGTCTGATGACAGAGCATCTCAGGGACGTACAAAATAGGAAAAACTTACTTTGTGAGCTCTAAGAGTGCAGCAGCGTTATGACTGCATTCAGACTGAAAGAGGTTTTCCAAGTTTGCTGCAATCCAGCCTTATTCTGATTGGAGAGTGGAGGGGGCCTGAGGTAACCATCGACACTCAATTAAAAACTACTAATTCAATCTATATTCTCCTTTTTGTTTAATTGGAAAATCATTTTAATGAAGGTCCTGAAAGCAGCATGGTTATAGACAGTAATAAGGAACCATTGCTACCTTAGTTTTGGTTATCCACTGAATATTCAAAACTGACACATATTTAGTCTGTTTCTAATTTTTGTTGACTGGAAAGAAAGAAAAACCCACAAAAACCAAAAAGAATAGGGCTTTCTATTATTCAATCACTGCTTTATGACACATCTGCACCACATACCTAAAGATTTTCCATTGAAGTGATTAACAATCAACATCTTGAGGATAAATAAATTTAACTTAAATGATAGGAGATAGATGGAGGAAGGAAGACGGTGTTTTTGAAAGTAAAGTTATGCTGCTGCTTGAACAGAAAGGAAAAAGAAGAAAAAAAAAAACTTTCAGATTCCTGCCTTCACACACGCATAGTTCTAACCCTGTCATTTCTTTTTGAAGGTATTGCTTCTCAGCTCCAACTGGCCTCTACTTTAAAGGCTCTTTAAACTCAAAGCACATGTTTTCCCTCTCTGTGTCTCTGTGTGTGTGAAGGGAGGCAGGCAGCTATTTCACACGACATGCAACACTGACCACATACGATTGTTCTGGTAACATGCTAGGAGTGGGTCTAATTATCCCTCACCGCTGAAAAGCCAAAGGCGGACGATGATGTTTTTGCACATGTTTGTGTGTGTCTGGCTCTTAGCAAAGTGTCTCATAAACCACCTAACGGATTTTATTAAAACTTGCAGAAAGTAATGGACATACCTCTACAAGGGATTTACATCTGGAGTCAACCTGTCTCAAAATGGCTGCTACAGCCAACAGAACTTAAAGTGCTATAACTCAGCATTTTTTTAGCAACATTGAGGTCAGGTTTGATGTGGTAGTCGCCGATACACATTCCCAACATGTATTCTAAGTGCTAACAAATTTTCACACCAATGCCAGGCATTTCCAAAAACTTCCACTCTGGGTTCAAAATGTTTTAGGTCAAAAATCAATCACTGTTGTTGTATACACAAACTGCCAGACCTCAACAGAAATGTTCCAGTTTCACTTAAAACTGGGGTTATGTTCACAGGGCCTCAGTTTTTAAAACTTTCCAATAACTATTAGAGTCAACTCTATCTGTTAGCAAAATATCTCATGAACAGGTAGATGAATTTTAACAAAACTTTCAAAAAAGAAAAAACAGTCATCATGTACATCTACAACTGATTATGTTTTGGAGTCAATCCAATTCTAGTTGGCTGCCACGGCCAGCACACCTTAACGCACACATGTCAAACTCAAGGCCCGTGGGCCAGATCCGGCCCTCTGTAACATTTTATCCGGCCCCCAAGATAACGTTTAGATTTCATTAGATCCGGCCCTCTAGTCTGGTTCAGATCGAGTTTCTGATTCTTATTTTGCTTAAAAAAACTGAACCTAATTAGTGAAGTTTTCTCTTGACAGTGACTTAGAAGCCAACAATATATAGTTTTAATTTCTGTATGATCAGGTTTTTGTTGATGGCTTTTTTAAAAATCTGTTTTAATGTTGAAAAATTCATTTAAAAGCTGAGTGAGGCATAAGAAATGACTGCTAATGATGTGCTTTTTGAAGTTTGATCTATTTGTCTGTGTTCATTAAAGTCTGTTTGCTCTAAATTCTGTATAATCTGTAACTGGGAAAAGGTCATTGATATTTCTATATGAATGATTTGACATAATACATCTAAAACTAATTAATTTATGTAATTCTTAATAAATATTGATTGTGATTGGCCCTTGGCTTGGACCAAATTTTTAACTTTGGCCCCCTTGCGTCACTGGGTTTGACACCTCTGCCTTAACAGATACAAAAATGGCTACAACTCAGCCAGTACCACAGATATTCTATTAAAATTTGTTGTGGTAGTAGATGGGCATCATTTCTAACTACCTACTGCACAATATCTTAGCTTCAAACTACAAAAATAGATTTTTCAGTTAACCCTGCATGAGTGTTAGCAAAATATTTCATAAACCACTGACTGGATTTTAATGAAACTCTCAGGAAGTAATCACTGGATGAACATCTACAACTGATTAGATTTTGGAGTTATTAGGATTCAAGATGTTTGCCACAACTAATAGACCCAAGTCAACATAAAAAGGCTTTAAATTAGTAAATTTTACAGATCTTGAGCTGAATTTTGATGTGGTAGTAGCTGAGAGTCATGTACAGTCTGAGAGTGACGTCTTGCAATATTGCATGAGATGGTGCATAACATTATTTTCAAGGTTCTCAACAAAAGATGATCTTAGTCTAAAACTCTGACGTTAAAGGCAGCAGGTGGTATAAAATCCTTTAAGGAATGTTAGAGTTTTTTTTATTGTTTTTTGCCAAACAATATTTATATTGAGACATTCTACACATTTGAGAAAATGTTAAACTATATTACAGTCTACAAAGTGTGTGTATAAACAAGACAATATTTTCACATTAACTGTTATAATAAATTGATTCAGTGGATTTTCTTTCTTTAAAATTGGCATTTTTTTCTGACATAGCACTAACATGTTGCTGTTTGCTAAAAATTTTAATTGTCATTCCTATTTTTTCAATTAGAAGGCTTTATCAAGATTTCCTTTGGTTCTGCATTGAAGCATTCTTATTACTATTCACCATTTATTCTTTGATTTCTGTCATAGTTTTTATTTGCTACTCCTTCTGCAGTTTTGGGAAAACTCATACAAAAAAATACATCAGAATGATCGTCTCAGTCTTAAACAGTGTCCTGTGACTTTTAAGTATCATTAAACTGAAATGCATAGCAAAAATTCACAAAACGCTGCAAAGCATTTCTACATACAAAACGGGCAGTTTGGTGAAATGAGTGAGAAAATCCATCCGTTTGGAGCTTTACATCTCAGACAGGCTTCACAGGAGAAACATCATTTAAAGCGTAAACGGGTCACAGAAAGTTAGACTGTACGTGGCTAAACTGAGGGCGGCACGGCAGAGCAGTGGTTAGAGCTGTCACCTCACAGAGTCACCTCCCACCTGGGGCCTTTCTGTGTGCAGTTTACATGTTCTCCCTGAGCATGGAGAAAAGGTCAGGTGAAGACTGATGGACAAACTGAACAGAAAATTATCACATAAAATGAAATATGAACACTTTTGTATTATGTCTGTATCTATCCACATTAATTTCTTTGTCATATTAAACTATCATTTGTAAGCTCTTTTGAAGCTCTTCTGCAGGCACCACTTCTTGGTATGACAAAGTTCTCGAAGTCTACTGATTGAAAGATAAGATAAATTTATAAATGATAAAACAAAATGATCGATAAACATGTCTACATTGCCTAACTCTGAATGAACTACATTAAACTACTTAATGATCTGTGAATTGATCAGATTACTAATAAAAAATCAAAAGACTAGATTAAAATATGCACTGACTTCAGTGCAACATTTTGGATTACTGATCTTTTTTTCCTTACACAAACATCCAGAGGGATAAAATTAAAGCAGTTGTCCTCAGCTGTTTTAGCATTAACGATATGTTAAAATGAACTGATAAACAGTTTTCACAATACTGAATCTGGAGTTTTAAATGTTCAGTGATGTTGTCCAACCCAAACTCTTCTGAAGGTTTCAGCCACTTATATACCTAAAAGTGACAATGACAAAATGATGTTAGAATATTGTGTCAATTGTAATAACGACACTGGCATCGCAGACAGTAGAGGTGTCTGTGAAAATCACTGCACAGCAAACTCTCTGTCCATAACTTTGGCCTTTGGTTCTGATTAATGCACCCTGTCTGTGTGTGCATTCATGAAAGCTCAAAGTGTACACTTTATGAACGTAAAACAGCACAGAAGAGACACTTTCTTTTAGCTGAAATGTGGAGTGTATTTGATGATGTGGTTCTACGTTGGGGGTTTTCTCTCCACTGTGCTCAGTTATTTGGAAGCAAAGTTAAAGCTGCACACAACAATCAGACAATAAATGATAAGAGATTAGAGTGGATCAACTCATCCAGGTGGTTTACCTCTGCACATTGAAACAACTCCTCCATTTTCACTGGAACTCAGCAGGTGTTTAAGAAAATAATGTTAAATAAAGGCCTACAATATTGCTTTGAAACTTTTAATAGCTCAAATTGTCACAGATTTGGGATAGGAGGATTTTGACCCAAATGCAGACAAACACTGAGAAGCTCCAAAGTGAAACTAATTTATTAAATAACAAAACATAAACGCTAACTTGGCAACAGAACTAAATAACACAAACTTACAGGTATCAGGACACACAGAGATCACAAGAGACATGAGGGGGAAATCGGACAGTGCATGGAGCAAAAAACAAACCATTGGGTACGTGATGAAGATGAACAGGTTTTAAAAGCAGAGGGACAGGGTAATGGGTAATTGGACACAGGTGACTGATTTCAAAGTGGGGACAGGTGCAGATGGGTGTAGCAGGCAAACAAGTAACGAGTTGAGTAAAAGTGAATGATGACAAAGGACACAGGGGGCAAAACTACACAAGAACCTACAACATAAAACTAAACACAGGAACAACAAGAAGTAAAACCGAATTCCAGAGACAGTAAATCTAATACAAAATAAATTTAAAAACTCAAATCCTGACACAAATACCATGGGCCATCAGCTAAGCTATTCAATGTCACCTTTCATGTCAGAGTTTTAAACTAAAACTGTATTAAGAAGGGAAGGAGTTACAGCTGTTTTGATCAAACCTTGTAAATGACATTATGTGGGATCTCATCCCATGTTGTGAAATCTGTTAGTGCTCAAAGGATATTATCAAAATGACTCTCAGCTTCTACCCCACAAAATATAGCTCAATATCTGTAAAACTGACTGAATTAGAGGTATTTTGTGTTGGCTAATATGAATCTTGAACAGCCATCTTGAATTGGGTTGACTTCAAAGTGAATCAGTAGTAGATGTTCATCCAGTGCTTACCTGCTGAGAGTTTCATTAAAATCTGTCCAGTGGTTTCAGAGATATTTTGCTATCAGACAGACAGTCAAACAGGTAATGCCAAAGATTTAAGCTAAGATGTTGCCCAGTGTGTAGTGCTCAGAGTATGTGTTGAGGATGACTTTCAGCTACTACCACACTAAATATAAGTTCAATATCTGTAAAATTGAGTTGTAGCCAAATATACATTCAATGGTTACTTTCTGAAAGTTTAATTAAATCTGTCCATTAGTTCATGAAATTGTTTGCTAACAGTACAGACAAACGAACACGCACATACATTTGCAAAAATATTAAACCATCAAAAACAAAAACTATTGTTGCTTTGTCTTCAGTATCATATTGGATGGAATACGCCACCCAGTGGCCTGATAGGTCATATGCAGATAAATTCCTGGGGAAACATATTTCTCACACTTCTCATCTTTAGGAAGATGCTTTCCTATTTTTAATCACCTGCACCAAAGTCAAAGCAGCAAAAAAGTATTTTTTTGTGTCAGTCTAATTGTTTTTCTGTACTGTTAGCAAAATATGAACCACTGGACAGATTTTATTGAAACTCAGAAAAGAACCATTGGATGTACATCTACAACTCAATAACCTTTGAGGTAAACCCAATTCAAGATGGCCGCCACAGCTAACTGACATTAGCCAGCACAGAAATGGCTCTAACTCTATCACATTTACAGACACTGATCTAAAATTTATAACAGATCTCACAAAATCACGAGACTGCACATAACATCATTTACAAGGTTTGACCAAAATGGATACAACTCTGTCCCCTCTCAGAAAAAGTGATCTTAGTTTCAAACCCTGTGTGTTGTCCTTAAGACATTTCTATAAATAAGCAAGTTTATAAGGTTAAATAAATAATTCTAAAAATATGTTGGTGTAATTAAAAATGATTGTGAGTTGTTTAGACAAACAATTCATGCTTTATATAAGTTTTTATAAAAAATACATTATCAGTAAATTCTACTTCCGGTTCCGGCTACGTACTTCCGGTTCCGGTTACGTACTTCCGGTATTCCGTTTTTTGCTTCGAAAATAGGTTCACATGCAAGAGGCAGCATGGAAATATTATCAGATGCCATCCACTCTGGATTGTCATGCAGGAACGCCGTAAGTTACATCATATGGCAGATTATACTGTTTAGTTGGATATTATTGTTGATTATCCTGTAATGTTATTTTAGCGAACTTGAATCATTTAATTTGGGTATATATGTCTCTACATGTTGAGATAGAGCGTATTTTTGTCATTTCAGTTTTCACCACATGTTCATGAAGACAATTAAACAAGCTGGAACAAAACCCTAGGGTCTTCATTTGTGGTTTAACTCGGTGTCACCAACAGCTACGTTGAAAACACTATAGGTACTAAGTTACTTAGTGACCTAAAAGTTATAGCCATTATACAGCAGAGCAAAGGTTTTAAACACATTATGTTGATCAGAATATTACAAATATATACTTAGGTTGCTAAATATAACACTTGCTACCAAAAAACAACAACAACAAAAATATAAAATGAAACAGTCGACGTTCAGAGGTTTACATTAATTGAATTAGTGTGATATACAGAATAAAAACATAGATCTATGTTCTTTTAGAATACAAGAAACATTGTTTCTTCCTATATATATATATATATATATATATATA